>NC_056613.1:23381697-23589197 GCF_018340385.1 Cyprinus carpio
AATAATAATAAACAAAGCAGATACAATAGGGTCCTCACACCATCGGTGCTCGGGCCCTAATAACAAGCAGATACAATAGGGTCCTCCAAATCGTTTAAAATGTTTTGTTTGTTCAAAAACAATTTGTCCTGGAGTTCAAAAAGTTAAATTATTTGCATTAGCTTTTTTTTTTGATTGTTTGTTTTTGTTTTTTTTTTTAGTTATTTTGTAAGAAGCGTTTTGCAATTTTTGCAGCATGTTTCCGGTGGAATACTGCTTAAAACAAGTTCATTTTGGTTTTTTGGGGGGGAAAAACAAATACAAAATAATTGTTTAAATTTCACAAATGCAAATAATTAAAGTTTAAAACCCTGAAAAACACGTTTAGTATGACCACTGATACAATCTAGCTCTTATGTTTAATTGTTTTGTTGAAAAGCATTCCAGAACATGTGTAGCTTGGGTAGAATATATGGGACAGGAACTCATATTTGTCCTGTCAGGAGGTTTCTAAAGTAAATATTTAATCTAATTTTATTTTCCCCTTTTTTTTTTGTAAGAGATTGTACGATGATCGTGCAGCTCTGGAACTGAGGACATGTGTGGACTTGCCAGTTTTTTTGTAACAAATTCATCATAATATATTTTAAAAATTCAAAATAATAAAAAAAAATCTGTATTGCTAAAAAAAAAAAAAAAAAAAAAAAAAAAAAAATTCACCCATGCAACAAACATTTTGAAATAAAAAAAAAAAAAAAAATACTTTTGACATTTACGTTTGACCAAATTTTCTTTTATTTCTTTTTTATTGGGTAAATTGTTAGATGTAATAGAGGGTTAAACATCACAAACAAAGAAGTTAAGCAATATTATTATAAGTTGAATTAATAAATGGCAAATAGCGGTTTTTTTATTACTTATTATTATTATTATTTTTATTGTGTTTTATTTGCAGTACCACATCAAACAAGCTGTCCATTCATGGTTTTCAGACAATCACATGAACAACAGTGGAGAAGTGAGTGATCGTAAGAAGGTCGATCGCGGCTCTGTCAGATCTGGAGATCACTCTGGAGGGAGGAAAGACGTCCAACACGCTGGTACTGCAACACATGGCAATAATAATTCTACTACTTCTGTTACAGACACAGACACACACCTGTAGGCCTTTATCACACTCTGCATTCAAATATTAGCATGAAAAAAATAACTCTTGCTGTAGACCCTGTGTCAGCCTGCAGGGGCCTACAGTATGTGCTTGTTGTGATTTATTGGCATACAGTTCATCACAAATACTTCATCTTAACACACCAACCTCATTAACCAGGAAGAACAGTATTAGACAGCATTATACATCACATTAAATGTTAATTATGAGGAAAGACTGTACAAATTAGAAATTATTCACATTGCTTTCTTTCAAATAAAGGAATATTATTTAATGACTGGTTTGATCATTGTAAGCTTTGACGTCATATCCTCCTGGAGTTCGAGTGCAGTAATTGCACAGATTTATACTGCAGACAGAATTGGAGTTTAATCATAATAAGCATGCTGAAATAAAAACAACGACATTAAAAAAAGAAAAAAAAATGAATCCAAACGGGTCGTGGCGTTCTAGAATATCCTCGTGCGTGACATAGAGCGCGCGTTGTGTGTTAGCAGACTGGACATAAAGAATTTGACACATTATTACACCAACAGCTTTTATTTTTCATAACGTTATAATAAAATTTTGTGTTCTCAGGGGTGACATCACATCCTCCTGAAAAACGGCCTGTACTACGTGAAAAGGTTCTTCAAGTTGCGTTGAAGTAGGATTGAAAAATATGTTGAGGTTTATGTGTTTTTGTTCCTTCATAGCTTTTAAGTAGGTGGCAAGGCAAAAAATAATAATAATATTAATAAAGCATGTCACATATATAGACTCTATGTATTTAGTCTATTTAAAGTGTAAATGTTGTCATTCCCACTACACTAGTGGCAGAAAAATTAATTACAGTGTGTTAAAGCGAAAATGGGTCTGCCTATTAATAATGCTTATTATAATGTGCTTATATTTTGCTATATTGAATATTGAAAGAGCGGGCATTAGAGACAGGTCTTTATCAAAGGAATTTCCCTTTGATCTTCTGCTCATTCCTCAGACCGAAGAAAAACTCACTCTGAAGGGATACAAGCAGTACTGGTGCACGTTCAAGGACATCACAATCTCCTGCTACAAGAGCCGCGAGGAGGCCCACGGCACGCCGGCGCACCAGATGAACCTGAGAGGTGACCGCTCGCCACAGACACTGTTTGTTTACCACATCAGCGCTGCATCTCATCTGCTGTTTCTCCGTAGGCTGTGAAGTCACACCAGAATGTGAACATTTCCGGTCAGAAATTCAACATCAAGTTGCTAATTCCTGTAGCAGATGGTATGAATGAGATCTGGCTGCGGTGTGATACTGTGAGTGAGACACTTCTGTTGATTGCCACACATTATTGAGCAATAAATCAACTCACATCTTCACTTGTCTTTAAAAGGAAAAGTAGTTTGTTACTTGCCTTGCTACTTCAAAAGTAATTATACAAACTCGTCAGGGTTACTGTGGTAAACTAAAACTATAAAAAAAAAAAAAAAAAGTGTTACTTGAAATAATTTTATTTCAGCTAGTTGCCAAAGTAACATATCTTAATTTTCATTTAGTATTGATATCCTAAAATAACTGAAACTGAAATAAATCTTATACAGAAAAGCCCCCAAAAGTAATAAAACTGACAAAAACATATCAAAATTACTAAAACTTAACCTAATTGAAAATCTATAATAGCATCTCAGTGATAGTACATGAACACTGGCACTCAGAGGGTTAAACTCTTTTCCCTGTCTTCTTCAGGAGAAGCAGTACGCTCAGTGGATGGCAGCTTGCCGCTTGGCCTCCAAAGGGAAGACGATGGCAGACAGTTCCTACAACTTAGAGGTCCAGAACATCCTGTCCTTCCTGAAGATGCAGCACATGAATCCTGATCCTCAGATCATAGAGCCCATCACCACCCGACATCAACCCTGAGTGTCTGGTGTCTCCACGATACCTGAAGAAGTACAAGAACAAGCAGGTAATGAGAATACACACTGACACTGACGGCAGAGAGCTGAAGACAGGCAGGGAGGCAGGTCAAGAGACTTAATACTAGTAGACTTATACTAATACATCGTAATAAACCAGCAATATGGTTTACATGTATTTATTTACTAATGCATGCAAAGTGAAGCAAAGTCATTGTTGAAAAGTTGTTGACATTTTTGCTGCTGATTTTTAAATCGGGTTCAGTCTTAACTCAAAGTCACAAAACTGACCTACTTGGATCTTGAGCTTCATTGACAAAAAAAAAAAAAAAAACATTAAAATGATGATAATCATGATTTTATTGTTACATTAAGGGGAAAAAATATTTGTATATATGCTTAGCAATGTGATTAATTTTTTTCTGTATTTATATGCATTTTTGCATATAATCCGATGTTTTCAGCATCTCGAAGCAGCTCTGTTCACAGTAGATGCTGCTCCAATATGAACTCTCTCTCTGCAAATCGCTGTTTGGGTTGCTTGTAACATGCATTTGAAAAAAATGCAGCATGTACCTACCATGCTTCCAGATTTGTTTATAAATATTAAATATTGGTATTGTTTAAAAAAAAAATGGCTAGTGTATGTGTATATATATACGTACACACTCACATATGCATGCATGCTTTTTAATAATAGTTACACCGAAGGACAAAAAAACAGGTTTTAATTGTTTTTCCTTAGCTGATCACGTCACATACTAAATAAACATCAAATATTAAATACATATCACATTTAAAATATCACCAAGTCCTACTGGCCTACTAGTAAGACAACTATTTACGAAATTTTAAAAAACAAATCGTGATATGGATATTCAGAGTGTCCAGTGAAATTTCTCAGAATGATGTAGTTTTTGTTGTACTTGATTGAAAAAACGAGAGTAAAGTGAAAGTATGTAGGGAGGGCTCCTGTGTGGGAGTCGACAGACGGCTCCTGTGTGCTGCTGGTGTCGTCTTACAGTGGCCCTGGACTCAGTCCAGCTCCTGTGATGCTGGGGGATGGTGGGCTTCCTGTCCTCACATCTCACTCGCTCCCCCAGCAGCTTATCGCTGGAAGAAACTTTGAGGAGCTGGGGAGGGGTCTTCAGAACAGGCGGGAAAAAATACAGGAAACAAGCCTTCCCTGGGAATGTGGAGAGGCAGCATGGGAAGAAGACAGCAGCTTGTTTGTGAGAGCGACATCAGAGTCCGGATGATTTCGGAGTGCTTCTTATCCCTGCATTACAAGCTCAATTTATTTTCTACAGAGGCTTCCTCTGGGATTTTTTTCCTAGAGGACATGGGTCAGTAAACCCTGAACTTTGGGAAACAAGTATAGATGACTTTCTCTCTTCCAGACTGGACAGGATCAGGAAAGCGGATGTTGTCATCCAAATGGTGGGGAATTTCAGAGGTCTCTGTAGTGTTCTTGGGTTTAAATGTGTGTGGTGCCACCTTGTGGAGTCAAGGGTGTATAGTTTGAAGTGTGATGAAAACATTTCAGTTTAATCATAAACCATAGCTCAGCCATGAACTTTGAACCCATTTTATGTTTAAAAATCTTCTGATTTGTGCTAAATTTGTGATTTGTGTTTAAAGAGTATTTCTTTTTCTTTTCTTTTTTTGGAGCTTAATGGACAAATCAGAAGATATAAAAATGGATGTTTGAACGTTGGTTTGACCAAGCCTTGCCTGAAAGTTAATAATAATTTTAAAAGATTGAAGTTTGAAAGTTTTTACTCCGAGAAGTCAAAGACAGACAGACCAATAAAAACTACTTCTGACCCCATTGGAGTATCTACTGGTAGTTGATGGGCATTGTTATCATATTGTTGGATTTTGTTAGTATGCGTTAGCATGTTGTTGTTTTTTCATATTTAACTGAGTGTTGCATAGTTTTAAACAATGCTTGCATGTTTTAGCACATATTTTAGCATGTTTCCAACATGTTTTAGCACATTGCTGGTATGATTTATGTTGCTAGTGTGTGTTTTTTTTTTTTTTTTTTTTTTTTTTTTTTTTGCACGTTTAGCATCTAGGAGTTAACATGTTGCTAGCATGTTCCTAGCATGTTTTAGAATACTTCAGCTTTACAATATTTTACAATAATAGCAAACAATAAGTCTATAATTTTTTTATTTTTTTTTTCTATAAGAGGCATTGTATGAAGCTTCTGACCCCCTCATTGAAAGTGTATGTGGAACTGTTTGGAAGTCTGATACTGGAATTCTGAAATTCAGATCAGTTAGAAAAGATAGAGTATACAGAGTTAGAACATCCTGAAGGTTTGTGCCAATTTTGGTGGTCATAGCTTTAAAAACTCTAGGACGAGTTAGAAATTTGGTCTCAGAAGAATAATAAGCTTAGTAGATCAGCTTGTTGGCTTGTCTGTTATTCTAAACGAGTCTGACATCAGTGCAAAAACAGCTTCCACTGGACTGTCCCATTTTAATCAGCGAGGATGAATCTACAGTTTGATCACCCCAGTTTCAGTCTACAGTAGTGCTCTGCTTGGTTTCAGATCAACGGTATATCAGGACCTCTGCTAGATGACACATTTCTACATCTGCACAATATGTACAGTCAGACCGGTCAGATCTAATGTGATCCCAGTGTAATGTGTTCCTCCGATCTCTCCTGTCCATCTGATCCTCGTGATCCTCCCTTGCTGTGAACTCACTTGCACACCCTGCCCTTTTCTTTCTCTGTACATTAACGGTTGTTTTGATTCTGTTATTCTGCCTGTTTGCTGCTTTATCAATTTATTTGCTTTTCCCTTGTTTCCTCTCCGTGTTCCTCTTCCTGTTTCCACCCTCCTCAGCCAGGCTTTGTCAGGGACTTGGTAAGTCACTCGTTTGGTAGCTGGTAACTGTCCATGACTCACTAACACTGGTGGTGTGTCTTACTCCAGAGATCCTCCCATTAACCACTTTACCATTTATAGCTGTAGCTCACCCCAAAGCTCACATTTCAACATTTAAGATCATGTGTTGAGTCACTGGTGTCTCCTCCAGGACAGCTTTCTGACTGAATGCTGTTAAAAGGCAAAGTATGTATAGACTCCCTTGTGGTGGATATTTTTTAGAAATATTCAAATGAATACAGAAGAAGTTTGTAGTCCCGTGACTTTGAGGCTAATAATGTCATATTAATCTGTAAAACTGTCGGCACAATAATTTTTATCAGTTTAAGCATGATTATATCCCAAAATATATTATCATAATTTACAATTATTGTTTTGTTATATTATTTTAGATGCACAATACAGTTTTCTGCAGAGCCCCTAAAAAGACATGATGATGGTAGAAAAACAAAGATGCGTTTGTTTGCAATCCTTTGGCACTCCTCAGATAAATTTTGTGTTTGTTTGCAAAATGTTTGTGGTAGAAAAATTAGGTGTGAGGAAAAACTACATGAATGCAGTAGTTCTGCGAAAGATCATGAAGTTTCTTGGGCGAATGCAGTAATTTTGCGAGAGAACAATTGTTATGCAAGAGAATCTAAAGTTAAGGGAGAGAATGTGTAGTTTCTTGGGTGAATATTGTAGTTCTGAGAGAGAATGTAAGATTTTTTGGCGAATGCAATAGTTTTGCGAGAGAATGTATAGTTTCTTGGCCAAATGCAAAAGTTTTGCGAGAGTTCGTAAAGTGTCTTGGGCAAATGCAATAGTTTAACGAGAGTTCGTAAAGTGTCTTGGGCAAATGCAATAGTTTAGCGAGAGTTCGTAAAGTGTCTTGGGCAAATACAATAGTTTAGCGAGCATTCGTAAAGTGTCTTGGGCAAATGCAGTAGTTTAGCGAGAGTTTGTAAAGTGTCTTGGGCAAATGCAATAGTTTAGCGAGAGTTCGTAAAGTGTCTTGGGCAAATACAATAGTTTAGCGAGCATTCGTAAAGTGTCTTGGGCAAATGCAATAGTTTAGCGAGAGTTCGTAAAGTGTCTTGGGCAAATGCAATAGTTTAGCGAGAGTTTTTCGTTAAAGTGTCTTGGGCAAATGCAAATAGTGTCTTGGCCAATAGTTTGAGAGTTAGTAAAGTGTCTTGGGCAAATACAATAGTTTAGTGATTCGTAAAGTGTCTTCGCAATAGTTTAGCGAGAGTTCGTAAACATTCGTAAAGTTGTAATAGTTTAACGAGAGTTCGTAAAGTGTCTTGGGCAAATACAATAGTTTAGCGAGAGTTCGTAAAGTGTCCTTGGGCAAATACAATAGTTTAGTGTCTTTCGCATTTTTAGTGTAAAGTGTCTTGGGCAAATGCAATAGTTTAGCGAGAGTTTGTAAAGTGTCTTGGGCAAATGCAATAGTTTAATGAGAGTTCGTAAAGTGTCTTGGGCAAATACAGTAGTTTAGCGAGCATTCGTAAAGTGTCTTGGGCAAATGTAATAGTTTAACGAGAGTTCGTAAAGTGTCTTGGGCAAATACAAAGTTTTTAGCGAGAGTTCGTAAAGTGTCTTGGGCAAATAGCATAGTTTAAAGCGTCAAATGAGTTCGTAAAGTTGTAAGTCTTGGGCAAATGCAATAGTTTAGCGAGAGTTCGTAAAGTGTCTTGGGCAAATGTAATAGTTTAGCGAGAGAATGTGAAGTTTCTTGGGCAAATGCAATAGTTTTTGGTAAAGTGTATTGGTTTAGTGAGATTTTTTAAAGTGTCTTGGGTGTCTTGGGCAAATGCAATAGTTTAGTGAGCATTTGTAAAGTGTCTTGGGCAAATGCAGTAGTTTAGCGAGAGTTCGTAAAGTGTCTTGGGCAAATGCAATAGTTTAACGAGAGTTCGTAAAGTGAGGGCAATGCAATGAGTTTAGCGAGAGTTCGTAGTGTCCGGCAAATGGCAAGAAACCTAAAGTTTAGTGGCAACAGAATGCAGTAAGTTTATAAGTTTCTTGGGTGCAATAATATTGTAGTTCTGCGAGAGAATCGTAAGATTTCTTGGCAAATTTTCTGGGCAAATGCAGTAGTTTAGCGAGAGTTTGTAAAGTGTCTTGGGCAAATGCAATAGTTTAGCGAGAGTTTGTAAAGTGTCTTGGGCAAATGCAATAGTTTTTTCTTGGCAAATCCAAGGCGCAAAGTTGCATAGTAAGTGTGCTGGGCAAATGCATAGTTTAGTTTCGTACACACGAAGTGTCTTGTGGGCAAATACAAAGTTTTTTTTTTGTAAAGTGTCTTGGGCAAATGGCAATAGTTTAAGCGAGCATTCGTAAAGTGTCTTGGGCCAAATGCAATTCGTTGTCTTGCAAATGCAGTAGTTTAGCAGCATTGTAAAGTTATGGGCAAAGCAGAGTTTAACGAGCGTTCTAAGTGTCTTGGGCAAATAGAATAGTTTTACGAGCAATCGTACAGTGTCTTGGGCATGAATAGTTTTAGCGAGAGTTCGTAAAGTTCTGGCGATGCATATGTTTAGCAAGATTTCTGGGCAAATGCAATAGTTTAGTGAGAGTTCGTAAAGTGTCTTGGGCAAATGCAATAGTTTTGCAAGATAATGTGAAGTCGCTTGGGCAAATGCAATAGTTTAGCGAGTTGGTATAGTTTATTGGGAGTTTGTAATGTTTTTTGGGGATATTGTGAAGTCGCTTGTTCGTAGTGTCTTTAACAGTGTCTTGGGCAAATGCAATAGTTTAGTTCGGTAATAGAGAGAATCTAGCATTTAGTGTCTTGGGCAAAGGACGAAAGTTTTCTTGTGCATATATGCAATAGTGTTTGGGCAAAATGCAATAGTTAGCAAGGGATGTCAAGTTATTGCAATGCAATATTTTTTGAGAGAATTCTAGTTTGTAAAGTTTATTGGCCAAATGCAATAGTTTTGTGAGAGAATCTAGTTTATTGAGAACAAAGTTTTTTGGTCGAACGCAATAGTTTGTGAGACAATTATAAGTTTTTAAATTTCTTCCATCACCATGTCGTCTTTGGGTCTCCGTAGTTTCCACTATAATCAACACATTTGCCTCATAGTACATCTAAAATCTCATGGAAATAATTGTTTGAAAAGGGCTTCTGTTTCATTGACTGAACCTTTCAGGTTGTATGTAGCTCTGATTGAAGCATTCATAAGGCACGTAACTGATCTGCGGGAGACCCCTGTGATGTCACATTTCCTTCTGATGTGAAAATGTTTCATGTTCTGGGGATATAGGGACTAAACGACGGTAGCTGGGATTGCAATGGCTTCTGTAAATGTGTGTTATGCTGCATGTGTAACAGATCATAAGCGATGCCTGAACAAGAGGAGCATCTCATGTGTTCACTGTAATATTTGTGGTGATTGAATGCAGCGATATCATATTGACGTATCTGGTGTTTCATTCTTCTCTGGGGTTGTTGTCTGATGACAGTGTGTCCATGTGTTCACTCTGACCTTCTGCTAAAGATATGATGGCTTATAGCACTTGTATATTATTAATGTTCACACATGCATTATTCTCAGATTTCCGGCCGTATTTTGGAAGCCCATCAGAATGTGGCACAGATGAGCCTCATCGAGGCCAAGATGCGCTTCATACAGGCCTGGCAGTCCTTGCCAGAGTTTGGAATGACCCATTTTCTTGCCAAGTGAGTGTCGCCTAAACCTGACATTTCTGTCTCTCAGATATCTTGATTACATGTTTGTGTGCCAATAAAAATGTCCTTTTTAAAGTTAAAAGTTCATTCTGGTCTTAACATAATTTACTCACCTTCATGTTGTTCCAAACCCATGTAATTTACTTTCTTCTGCAGAAACAATTGAGTGATGCTTTCAGTGTAATTTTAACCCCCTACTGAGCTATAAATCACTGAAACCAGATCATTGAGTCAGTAAGTTGGATTCAAGGACCAGATCAAGCAATTTTTTGGAAAGATCTGGCTCAAGAAATAATTTGTTCACAAATTAGACAGTGCTACTTCTTGCATGAATTCTCATGGACGTGCCAAGTAGAGTTTCGTCAAGATTTTCAATGCATAACAACTTAATTTTTTAGCGTTGCACAAATAGATGACATAGCTGTGGAAGGCTTCTAAAGAATTTAAGTGCGCAAGTCAAGTGGGCTACATTATTTACATGGGCTGTATAATTTGTCGTTTTGTGCACCTTGAATTCATATGAGTTTGTAATGACATGAGGGTGAATAAATGACAGAATCTACATGTTAGAGTGAGCTGTACCTTTAAAAAGTAATTTCCATCTTCTCCTATATCTTTAATTTCTTCTCATTGCACTCTCATTGTCTCCTCACAAAATCTGCTTGGATAAACACTGAGCCTGTAATTGTTACGTTTCTTCACATTAGGTTCCAGGGTGGCAAGAAAGACGAGCTGATTGGCATCACCTACAACAGACTGATCCGTATGGACGCCAGCACAGGAGACGCCATCAAGACCTGGCGCTTCAGCAACATGAAGCAGTGGAACGTCAACTGGGAGATTAAGATGGTGAGATGTTTTTTTTTTTTTTTTTTTTTTTTTTGGTTTTTGTTTGACTTTTGACTGGTTATGTTGTTATGAATGAGGCTCATGTTAACTGTTTCATCAGGTAAATGGCCTAATAACATAATAGACCTTTATCATGGTGGAATTGATTCCCGGAAGTTCTTGTCGAAGCAGTGTATCAATTCTTCCAGTTATGTATATTTATTAATGTGCTGTAATCACCTAGTTAAATAAACCCCTGTTAAAATTAGCATCTGCAGGATGATTTCAAAATCTGGACATTTTCAGATTCTGATGATTACTGTGCACAGAATTTTCCAAACTCAAAGGAACTTGTAGTTTTGATCTAACATAAGCTGATCTGAGAAAGCCATAGCTCATGAACATTAGGGCTGTGTATTACCAGCAAAGTCATGATACGATACATATCACGATACAGGACTGCACTGAATTTCACCATAGCAGAATTTGGTAAAACAGCTCTTTTTTAAACACTGCATACTATATAGGGCCATTGCTAACTATAGGCAGAGCAGCCAGTTCACCTCGGCATAATGAAGGGCCTCCATAACTCTACCACAGTACAATACAGTGGGTAAAATAAGTATTGAACACATCACAATTTTTCTCAGTAAATATATTTCTTAAGGTGCTGTTAACATGAAATTTTCACCATTTGTCAGTAACAACCCAAGTAACCTATACATACATAGAAAGCAAGACAAATAAGTTCAGAAATTACGTTATGTGTTATAAAATGGAGTGACACAGGGAAAAAGTATTGAATTCATGAAGATAGGGAGGTGAAGAAAGGCATGGAAAACCAAGACACCAGCAGAAATCTTTCAGTAATTAGAAAGCAATCCTGCCCCTCATCAGTGGAAATTAATATTAGTTGGTTCAGTCCCAGCTAATGGCCTATCTTCACAAGTAATCTCATGACCAACGTGTCACACAAGAAACATTTCATGATGGGTAAAAGCAAAGAGCTTTCTCAAGACCTTCGCAAGCTTATTGTTGCAAAACATACTGCTGGCATTGGTTGCAGAAGGATTTTTGTAGTTCTGAATGTTCCAGTGAGCACTGTTGGGGCCATAATCTGAAAGTGGAAAGAACATCATTTCACCATAAACCGGCCAAGACCAGGTGCTCCACACCAGATTACTGATAGAGGAGTGAAAATAATTATTTGAAGAGTTGTCCAAAAGCCAAGAATCACTTGTAGAGGGCTTCAGAAAGACCTGGTGTAAGCATGTACAATTGTTTCAAAGAAAAAATAAGTACAATAAGTAATGCACACAACCGCCGTGGCCTGTATACACACTCACCATGCAACAAGGCTCTATTGCTGAAGAAACAGCATATTGAAGCTCGTTTAAAGTTTGCTGCACAACATTTAGACAAGCTTGTGAAATACTGGGAGAATATAGTCTCGTCAGATAAAACCAAAATTAAACTCTTTGGATGCCATAATACACACAATGTTTGGGGTCAAATGGCAATGCACATCACCCCAAAAACATCATGGTGAAACACTGGCAAAATTCATATAATTGAAGGAAGGATGAATGGAAAAATGTACAGAGACATTGTTGATTAAAATCTGCTGCCATCTACCAGGATGATGAATATGTAACAAGGGTGTACATTCCAGCAAGACAATGATCCCAAACACAGCCAAGTAAACTCTCTATTGGTTTCAGAGAAAGAAAGTAATGCTTCTAGAATGGCCAGCCAATCACCTGACTTGAATCTGATAGAAAATAAGAACTAAAGATCAGAGTTTATTGAAGAGGCCCACAGAGCCTTCAACATTTGAAGACTGTGTGGAAGAATGGGCCAAAATCACACCTGAGCAATGCATGGGACTAGTTTCTCCTACAGGAGGAGTCTTGAAGCTGTCATTACCAACAAAGGCTTTTGCACAAAGTATTAAATAGAGCCCGACCGATATATATTTTTTGGGACCGATACCGATATTAGGGAGTTAAAAAGGCATATCAATATACGTTCCCATTCGTGTGTCCAAACATTTGACTGGTACTATATATAGAATACAGTATATACATAAACAGAATATATATACTAATGATCACTCAGATTTGGTGATCAAACACTTATAATGACGTGACAGAAATATGTAATGGAAGCAGGGCATTTAACAATAAACTTTACTATCCAAAATGAGTCTGACTTCAGTGCACTGAACAGTTAAGTTGAAATTTATTCAACTTTAATTCAATTCAATTCCATTCAACTTTATTCCGTTGAAGTTTATTTCACGTCGGAACATCATTCATGCTAAAGTCTTCACACACAGACGAAACTTACTAAAGTGTGAAGTGTGACATAATATACCTCTGTAAATAAATACAATATAAATTCACGTCTCGCGCACTTTAATGCCCTTTGAATGTAATGTGTACATTCTCTTGGAACTGGTATCATGGCGTAATTTCATGTGAAGTTCACTTCACAGGGGACTTATGGTCGAATAAGACAACGCTTGAATGCTGCCTAAACAAGAGACCTCCTTACTGAAGTGAAAGTGTTGACTGGTGTCACTATCTCACGAATGTGCCGGCGGATCTCCACCAAATTTGGGGGATCCCTTCAGCTCAAGAAGCCCTCTCGAACGCCTCCCTCCATGCCTCCATAGCCCCCCTGGATCACTAGATCAGTCGGCTCCAGACCGTGAATTTAACCACCTGTAACTCCTGAACCCCGGGGGCTATCGACGTGGGAGTGGTCTCATTCGAAAGATGGCCTCTAGACGTTCACTCGATTCATGTTTGAGAGGGTTCCTCTAGTTGAAGGTATCCCCTGAATTTGGTGCAGATTCGCCGCGCCGTTACGGAGATATGGCCGTTCAAGGTTTCAATGGATTTCCATAGACTTAAGCTTTAAAGTGTTTCATCCAGGTCACCAATAGCAAACAATGGAGCGCGCTCTGCTGGACAAACTAAGTAATTACACCATTTCAAGCATTTTATCTGCATTATATTTTTGTGTAAAAAAAAAAAAAAAAAAAAAATCATATTGGCAGCATATCGGCGACAGGCTCATATCGGCCGATAATATTGGCAAACCGATATATCGGTCGGGCTCTAGTATTAAATACATTTCAGTAGTTCAGTACTTTTTTCCTGTGTCATTCCATTTTATAACACACTTTCTGAAATTATTTGTTTTGTTTTCTTTATATGTATGGATTATTTGGGTTGTTACCAACATCTGGGGAAAATTTCATGCCAACAGCACATTTTTTTTTGCTTACCATAGTTTAACCATGATATGTGTAGTAAAACTGTGGTAATACAAATGTAAATCAGTCTGCGAAAAAAACATAGTTACTGCATATTTACTATAGTAAAAAGCCATGGTTAATTTTTGTAGGGGTGTTTATTAGTCAAATTTATTTAAAAATGTAAACAGGTAAGAAATATGACTAGTAAGAGAAAAACATTGTTAATGAGAAGTCGAACTTGACTGCAGCAAGTTAGTTGGAAAATAAATTTATTTACAATTCAGAATGCACATTTGGAAGTGAAATATGCTAATAAGAACATTTCAGCAGGTTATATGAGATGTAGGCTTAAACATTCTCAGTTTTGATATGCATACTGCATGCGAATGTGCTCCTGTGTAATATTTTAGAAGGACCTTCATCCCACCGCATCAGTCTGATGATTAGGGATGTAACGATTCACTCAACTCATGATTCGATTCACGATTCGATTTTCTTTAACAAATGGGGTTGAAGACATTATACAATAAATGAAAAGCTGTCCTTTTATTAGGCTATTGATGCACGTTTCTTTGTGAAATTGAAATAACAAAACTAAAATGAAATTTTAAAATAAACCCCAAATCAAATAAATCACAAATAAAAGAAATCTCTTCATATAAACAAACTAAGGCTTTGTCTGTGCTCTTTTCATTTAAAATGAAAGACAACCACTGCATTTAATCATGATCCAAACAAAGATGCAGCATACATGCAACATTTTTCCTTGGTTACCGCTGTAAACAAAGCAGTGCTGCGCTTACGAACAGCAATGATGCAGTGTTTCCTTGGTTACCGCTGTTAACAAAGCAGCGCTGCACTTACGAACAGCAATGATGCAGTGTTTCCTTGGTTACCGCTGTAAACAAAGCAGCGCTGCGCTTACGAACAGCAATGATGCATTGTTTCCTTGGTTACCGCTGTAAACAAAGCAGTGCTGCGCTTACGAACAGCAATGATGCAGTGTTTCCTTGGTTACCGCTGTGGTTGTTTCCTTGGGAGCTGCACTTTACGAACAGCAATGATGCAGTGTTTCCTTGGTTACCGCTGTAAACAAAGCAGAGCTGCGCTTATGAACTCTAATATGCATCGTTCAGAGGCAAGATGAAAAGAAAATGCCATCTAAAGTAAGAAAGTAAGAGAGGATTCTCCCATTAGTTTTGATTGTAGTGCGACGGGACCGGAAGTGACGAGACCCTGCTTCACATAACGGATATAGGAAGTGTGATAAAGGTCTATTAAGGCCATTTGTAACTATGGCTCGTTCTGATTGTAGAAAATCTGCTTGTCTTATCTGACATACTTTGAGTCAAATAATACTATGTTTACATATAGCGATAAGCACCATAGTAATACAGAAAGCCACATGATGAATCAGAGTTCAGTGGTCTGTCCATAAAAGCATGATGATACACAGGGTCATAAACACAAAAACACGATCAGAAACTATCAGGATAACACACATGACACTACCATAATGCCATAAAATCATTCACTAACAGAAAATATAATACCTAAGGTACATCGTTGGAAACAAGCATGAGAAAAATTAAGATTACTTAAAATATGATAATATCAAATAATCAAGTCATCATGATTTGTTATGTGTGATGTTTAGTTTTCCACTATAAATTATACAGTAGTTTCCTGTTTGGTGCCTGTAAGACCCATACATTCAAACAGTAATTTATTTACAGTAAAAAATCATATAATATTTTTAAGAATATATATGGTAAGGTAATTTATAACTAACCAGTTAACAGGCTTTTACTGTAACATTTTACAGTTTACATTTTACAGGAGGTTGGGTAAAAAACAGCATAACAGAATGAATTTGAAAAAAAATATATATATATATATATATATATATATATATATTATAAAGTATAGTTTGATATAATGCAGCATTTACTTTCAGCACATGGCCCTCAATCAGAATTGTCTGAATTTTGGATTTTATAGTTAATGGTTGTGACGCATCTGCTATTGAGTGACAAATTCCCTTGGAATGATATGGTCAGACTATAAAAAAAAAAAAAAAGCTCAGAGATTCAAATTATTCAGAGACTTGGTGCAGATGCTGATATATATATATATATATATATATATGGACAAAGAAAACCCATGAAATTCTGATGCTTGTGATGTAAATCAGTGAGATCTTTATAACAGTATACCAGATACTGATCTAAATATCAGTGGTCACTCTATATCTCCAGTAATGTGTCTCAGTAAGATGAGATGTAAATGATCCAAACATATAATGCAGTGATTGAGAGATGAAGAAATAAAGGCTCCTCAGAAGATGTGAGATGTTCTGGAGGCTTGTGAAGATCATTCATCCGCTGAGGAACAGTGAAAGTAAAGCTTCTGGAAACAAACGCTCCTCCAAAAGATCCTGATGATCAGATTTGAGACTCTAAAACATGATTGATGGAGAATCAAGTAAAGCTGAGCTGCTTCAGTGCAGTAAGAGTTCATCTGGAGATATTACTGCAGTTATTCTGACCTTTACTTGACCAAAATCACTCAAGATCTGACACCAGAAGCAGCAGCTGAAGCTGATTACACTAAAGAGCTTTGACTGCAGCTCTAAACTATCAATCAGAGACAGAAGACATGAGGAGATTGTGAGTGAAAAAGGCTTAACAGTAAAGTTTGATCATTTACAGACCTCTAGACTTTGTGGGTTTAACATCTAAAAATCAACACGCATCACCTTGAGCTCTCTTCAGCATCTGCTCTGCTCTCATGGCAGGTGACGGTGGAGTTCGCGGACGAGCCCAGTCTGGCCTTCATCTGCGCCGAGGTGGACTGCAAAGTGGTGCACGAGTTCATCGGCGGCTACATCTTCCTGTCCACGCGCGCCAAGGACCAGAACGAGTCTCTAGACGAGGAGATGTTCTACAAGCTGACCAGCGGCTGGATCTGAGCGCCGCAACACTCACTCTGATTCTGTCACACTTCTCACTTCTTCTTCTTCTTTATCTCTTTTTAAACCACTCCATCGTGGTCGCATCATAATTGTTTGTTTGTTTGTTTGTTTGTTTTTTAATTCTGTTTATGCGCATGAACGCGTTCCTAACACTAGCAGACATGAAGCTCTGTTTCAGCAGAGCCGTTTACTGCGTCCCAGAAGTGATTTGTTTGAGATGAAGCAGTAGTACCCGAACTTTACACACAACCTATATCTATGACCTTTGACCCTCAGTAGAAACACGCCAGCTTTGTGCACAGCAGAAATGCCGGTTATTTATTTGTCACTAATTTACGTTGCGTCTCTCTGGTTAGATGCCTGTTAATCTGTAATGATAACGGTCACTTTAATGTGACATCATAGAGACACTAGAGAAGGAAATGTTACACTAGCTTTAACGCTGCTGCTTCTGAACGCCATCGAGCGATGAGTAAAGACGCTACGCTTCAGCTCGGCAGTCTTTGGTCAAAAACCCAGTCAGTCTGGTCCTTTCTAAGCACTTGGAAGATAGGCTGTCGCTTGAAGGTTCGTGTGTTCAACACTACATTACATGTAACGACGCAGATATTTTTTACACTATGAAGGAGACTCGTCCACTTTTTTTGTAGCAGCTTGCAACACAGGAGAATGATTATAAATCAGACTGCTTTTAAAGTTCACTGATTTCCCCTTGTAGGAAGTTTCTTTTTATTATGAAGTCTGTTATTTTATTCATCACTCTTTATTGTGAACCAGTATAGTATTATTCAAAAGCGTGTCTTTAATACGCACCAGCGATAGGTCACAAAACATGCAATTTCCTTTTTTTTTTTTCTCCACAATGAAGGATCGCTAAATGAAGTATTAGATTTGGTTTTGTTTTTTGTATCTAATGTAAAAAACACAGGTTTTAAAAACAACATTGTACAGTTATTTTTCTGCTGCTTTTTTTCTGTAATTTTTGGAAGCGTATATTTTCCAGAAGAGAGGGGAAAAAGCCATTTTTTTTAAATTTATGGATTGGTGCCTGTCGATCTTAAGGACTTTTAGAAATATATATATATAAGTGCATATGAAGAATTGCAAGAAGTCTGGAGCTCCCGGCAGGAATAAAATCATGTAGATTATGGCATTCTTCATATCACTGATGAGAAGGAGCTTCTGGTGGTTTTATTTAGTTTTTGCTGCCCACACTTGTTGGATTCTGCTGCAGGAGCGTGGGTCATACACTTCAACACTAATGAAGCGCAGCAGAATCACTCTTTCTGTGCCTTTTCAGTGCATCACTTCTCGTCAGTATTGTCTCCTGATCTTTCTCCATATGAAGGTGGTTTCGGAGCCAGAAATAAAGATATTATTATTTTTGTTTGTTCATTTGGTTTTGTTTTCTCAGATGCAGCAGTGCATTGCATGGCCTGCTGTTTTAAGATTGTAAAAATGCCATTTACCTGACAAATAAATAAATAAAATCATTTTTATTTAAAATCACAGGAGGATGATTCCGCATGCCTTTATTTCATGTGTTTTCCCATCATGCAGCTGTAATGCCCGTCTCCTCCACAAGAGAGCAGTCTCCAAAAAAAAAAAAAAAGTTTACAATTATGGCATAAAACTCAAATAAGTTGTTTAACTAAACTCTGGAGCAGGTTTTCATTTAGTCACACTTCTTCATGGAAACATCCACCTGTTGGCTGCTCGCATTTGCTCCAAGTTTCAAAATAGTAGTTTTGTAAAGAAATTAACAAATGGGTACAATTTTTTTTATTCGGCTACAAAATCAAAATGATTGCTATTTGCATCTGTTTTACTTTGTTACTGGTTTAAAGCATAATGTACAGGAAGTGTGTGCTGTCTATAATGTTGTGTCTGTGTTTAATTCTCACAAACAGATCTGTTCATTAAGGTTTATAGCAGGTGTTAACAGTCATTAACTAAAAATCTATAAACTAATAAAGAGTTTATGGCTGCATGCATGTAGGCACACAGATCTTAAGTTATATTACAAAGAAATACAGTACAATAAAGACTATAACATAAATATTATTATTGCATTAAATATTAATTTCACGCATACAATATTTAATGCCACATGAAAACAACGTGTTGTTTCAAACTTAATCAAACCAATCTTTGAACTAATATGGTGTTTAGTCTAAAAAAACAAGGAGTCAAACTCTGGTGTGTCTGCGTGCATCTAAATCAGTTGAAGTCACCGAGGTCTCTCTTAACCTCTACACAGAATTCAACACAAGGACCAAGTCAAATAAAAATAATAAATAGGCGGTTTTGCAATAGCAATAGAGATGATCACTCAAAAATGAGGAAATTTGAGATGGATTAAAGCCAAACACCAAGACAGTTGATGTCACTCATCATTAAATGATCAAATCAAACTCAAATGCACATAATAATGAAATACTAAAAGATTAAAACAAAATAGAAATACAGCAGAACGTGCAACAGGCTTTTCACTGGATTGGCTAGTTTTAGAAAAAAAAAAATAATTGATCATTTTTCTTATGGTAACTTTGATGGTTGATCACAATCAAGTCGATAAACACTATATGTGTTTAAGTGAGGAAATAGAAAGGATACCCTGGCTACGTGTTCTGTACTAGACTAACTGAGACTTGTCATAGCACTTGTATACCGTTGTTGTTCTCGTTGATCTGATTGTTTCTACTTTGGATAAAAGCGTCTGCTAAATGATTAAATGTAAATGTAAATATTGTCAAGAAAGACATTTAACCCTACTTTTCATCTTATGATCTTATGCTATGATATTTGTTAGATTAATATAATGCATAGGGTTTCTGCAAATTCTGATTAAATGCCTATAATTTCCAATTGTTCATACCAGATGACGACTAAAACATATAATATTAGCCAATGAAATATGCTAGATCTTGGCACAGCTAAAAAATAAACATATTCACCATTACATTATGGAAATCCCTTTTCTATAGTTCTCACTCCAAACGTTTTTATTTCTTTAAAATGTGAGCAGCGTGGAGGTGCCGGAATATTTATGCTTTTAAGGAAGTGAATGAAGCGCGGCAGGTAAAGCGTCGCGTCGCGTCGCGTCAGTGTGAGCGCGTTCCAGTAAGAACCGCAGCGCGTCTGCTCCACGTCACTCACATTTCCACGCAGTCCAGCAGCTGCTGTCGAGGCAGTGCACACTACAGAGTGAACACTAGTCACTGCAGGTCCAGTCTGACAGGAGAAGCGCGGGTTCAGACTGAGACTGAGACTGAAGAGAGAGTGACGCTGAACACACAGAAAGGTAAGAGAACACAGAGCAGGAACACTCAGGACTCTTATGAAGATGTGAAACTCTAGTTAAGTTTCTCTGTCAGTGTTTATTGAGACGCGAATCTCGATTCCTCTCTTTCTGAAGAACGCGACGCGCTGTATTGAGTGTCTGGCGACAAACGCGACGCTCTTTCAGTTTCTCCTGAAGGAACTCCAGACTGGAGCAACTCTTCAGCTTTAGGCTGCCACACTGATCTTACTGATTTATACACAAGCTATGCGAAATTTCTGCTTCTTTTAAACAGAGAAGGAAGAAAAACAAACTTTTCATTAAACACTGACTCAGAATCGTGTCAGCTTTCTAGACAGCAGCCCTGATGAAGGATTGTTAAAGCCTCGGTTAGGAAAGAAACGTTTTCACAACATTGTGTCTTGGTTGCAGTTACGTTACATCACAAGACTGAAAATTTGAAACTATATTTAAAATAAATACATAATTTAACCAAAAAAATGTATGCCATTTAAATGTTTGAAGTATTGGAAATGTTAGACAAACAATTTGTATTGTACTTTATTTTTTTATTTTTACTAATGAAATGAGTAGTGCTTTTAAAAAATTATATATATTATTATTACTATTTATTATTACTATTTATATATAAAATAGTAATATATAAAAATTATATATATATAAGCATTTTCATCTCAGTTGCCCCACATGACCCGTTGAATACTGTAACAGTTTTTAGGATTTTTACCCAAAAGATACATTACAGAAAGTGACTTGAGGGAGAGCTGTGCCTATAATACTCAAGTCTCTGTAAAAAAAGATTATCATAATGGTCACATTCTGTTTTAGTCAGTGAAATTCAGTGTAGTGTCTTTGGTTAATCGGAATGAAAACTAAATGACATTGTACTGAGGTGTAAATGCAGTAAAAAAAATAAAAAAATAAAAGAAGAACAGACATACATTAATATTAGTGCTGCCATAAGATTTATTAGAATTAAATATATTAGTTTTTTTTTTTTATTTTTTTTGTTTATTGTGTTTTTTTTTGTTTGTTTTTTTTTATTATATGCACACATATGCATGTGTATATAAGAAAAATATGTTGTTTGTTTATTAAATATATTTATTTATTAAATATATTTATTTATAATATAAATATATATTTTTAAAATATATACTGTATGTTTTTATTTATTAATGAATGTAAATGTAAAAAGCATATATTATGCAAACAAAAACTATTATTTTTGTACGTGATTAATTGTGATTAATCGTTTGACAGCACTTATTAATATACTTAAAGAAATAGCGTAGTTCACCTAAGAAAAAAAATGCATTATTTACTCGTTAATTTCATTTGAAAATGGCAAAAGGCAACAAAAAATGTATGTGCCTGACGCATCATAACAAAGTTCATTGTGCATCAAACCAGCACCGGTGAGTGTTTATTGACCATAACTGATAAACTTTGTGTGTTGTTGATCAATGTAGATTAAAGGAATAGTTGACTCACAAATGACATTTGCTGAAAATGTGTTCACCCTCAGGTCATCAAAGATGTAGAGTTTGTTTCTTCATCAGGTTTGTAGAAATGTAGCGTTGCATCAGTGTCTCAGCAATGGATGCTCTGCAGTGAATGGGTGCCGTCAGAATGAGAGTCCAAACAGCTGATAAAAAACATCACAATAATCCACAAGTACTCCAGTCCAGCAGTTAACATCTGGAGAAGACAGAAGATGAAACACATCCAGCATTAAGACTTTTTTATCTTCAAACCGTTGCTTATGCGTTCATAATCCATAACTCTTCCTCCAGTGAAAAAGTGTTCTGGTCTGAATCAGGAGAGAAATCTGCACAGATCAAGCACCGTTTATAAGAAGAAAAAAGCTGTTGTATATATATTGTGTGTGTGTGTGTTTTTTTGTGTGAGACAACAGGAGATGCACGTTATCACTGGAGGAATTGTTATTATGGATTATGGCCAGAACCGATGGTTTAAGGTTAAAAACGTCTTGATGGATTTGTTTCAGCTTTTGTCTTCTACAGATGTTAACTGCTGGACTGGAGTACTTGTGGATTATTGTGATGTTTTTATCAGCTGTTTGGACTCTCATTCTGACGGCACCCATTCACTGCAGAGCATCCATTGCTGAGAAACTGATGCAGTGCTACATTTCTACAAACCTGATGAAGAAACAAACTCATCCTGATCTTGTATGAAGTGAGGGTGAGCACATTTTTATCAAAGTAAAGTGCTAGATTCATACTTTTTTTGAAGCTCATAAATTAGTTTTTGATATGTTCACTACAAATGTAGATCATTGTTTTGTTTCCTATTGTGTTCTCCATTATAATGTTGGTTCGAGTCATACACTTTGTTCATTTTATGTCAAAATAGAGCATAGATTCTCCCCTGCGTCACATTGTGTTGATATTTTGAATTCAAGGTCATAATAACATTATATCAAATACAGAAATCAAGTCATTATCCAAGTCGATAGTTTCTATTTTATCTGAACTCTGACGTTACATTATAAAGCAGAGAATTCAGACCATCCCTGTGTGAATGACGATGGAAACAAGCTGCATGCGAGAAAGTCCAGAACTATCAATCCTAGTCTATTACGGTATGATTAAAACTGCTCGGCTTGGCTTTTTCATTCTTTCATACAGCTCCTCGTGCTTCTGCTCTGATTTAGGGTTTATGAGGGTTTGTTCAGGAGTTCTGGTCTAAATATAACGAAGTCCACATCAGGCTTCTTGAATCATGGCTGTCTGTTGGGTTCCTGGTAATAATTCTCACTCACTGCTGAATCACCAAACCAAACGCACAGCCCTTGTCCTAATGTACCAGCTGAACGTGAACAGCAGCCATGCCTGCCTGTGTTTGTGTTCGGTTTATCCAGAGATACCGCACAAGTATAGTGTGTCACTGCAGAACATTAATGGGTTACAATTATACGAGCAGAAATTTAGCTGGTTGACTTAATGTGACATTTGTGACCCTGGACCACAAAACCAGTCATAAGGGTAAATTTTTCGAAACTGAGATTTATACGTCATCTGAAAGTTGACTAAATAATGTTTCCATTGATGTATGGTTTGTTAGGAGGACAATATTTGTCTGAGATACAACTATTTGAAAATCTGGAATCTGAGGGAGCAAAAAAATCTAAATATTGAGAAAATCATCTTTAAAGTTGTTCAAATGAAGTTCTTAGCAATGCATATTACTAAACAAAAATTTAGTTTTAATATATTTACAGTAGGACATTTACAAAATATCTTCATGGAACATGATCTTTACTTAATATCCTAATGATTTTTGGCATAAAAGAGAAATCTATAATTTTGACCATACAGTGTATTGTTGGCTATTGCTACAGATATACCCCAGCGACCTAAGACTGCTTTTGTGCTCCAGGGTCACATTTATGTGGTATTTCCAATGACTCTTTAAAGAAGTAGCTGAGAATGATTCGGAGAGAAAGCAAAAGTGGTTTCTGAATGAGTAAAAAGATGATGTCTATCATATCTGTGATGATTCAGAGATTCCTAAACTAGGATTCACAAACTCCTGTGGGCTGATGAAAAGCTAATAACTAAATGAATCATAAAAAAGAAAAGTTATAGTAAATAAATCAAATCAAATAAGAGATGATTATTTTTGTATCCTCCTCCCGTGAGTGAAATAAATCCCTCATGTATTGTTCCTGTGCCATTAATATCAGTTGTGAAGTGTTTAGTTGAGTCAGTCACAGGCCTTCAGCTTCATGTTTTCCTCCTTTCCTCTGGATTCTGAGCTGCTCGTCAGATTTTCCATTCTGTGGTGTAAAACCCTTACAGCTCCCACTTGGCTGATGGGAGACAAACAGCGCTTCAACTTCACTAAAGTCTTCTGTAAATGTTTGTATTTTCTCTCCATCTTGTGTTTATAGGTGACTCACTCATATTTCCTGGAGTATCTTCAGTTTTCTCTTGGTTTATTATGTTTAGTTTTGAAATGCCTGGTTTCAGGGTTCAGTTTTGATTTGGTGGCTAACTGCGAATGGACAGCCTGTTGGTATTTTCATCACTGTCTTCAGCGACTCCAGCCACTTTATTTAGCCCTTTATTTTACATTTATGCATTCGGGAGATGTTTTTAGTCAATCAGTTGTCTTAAAACCAATGATCAGGGCCCGATCAAAAGCAACTTATGTGTGTAGAATTTAGCGCTGTTAAAGTTAATGGAGTAGTAATGCATGAATGAAATCTCACTTTAATACTTTAAACATTTCCTTTAATTTTTAAAATAGCATGAATGACAGACATAATTTGTAATACACCTCCCATCGAGTAATCGCGCTTTGCGATTTGTTACTTCTGATATGAAAAATTTGTAATACACCTCCCATCGAGTAATAGTATAAGGGTTTGCGTTTTGTTAATTTTGTTATGAAATTAAGTCTTAAAAATGTTGTTTTGATGCTCTTAAATGTAAGTGTGCACAAATATGTTTGTTTGGTTTATAAAAATTTTATTATAAATATAAAAAAAAATGTTATTTTTATAGAGATGTGGGTAGATTACTTCTGAATCATAGTCCGTTACTGAGTCTAAATTACATGAAGCTATAAAACTGTAGTTAGAAATGTAATCCACTACTGTAATCTGACTGCTTTTGATTACATTTAGATTACTTTTGAACTACCTCTAAACAGGATACTTGTGTACCATGCTGATATAAAAATACAAAGAGAAAGAAACATGAAGTGCATTAAACTTTATGTTAAACATTGGCAGATTCTGAATAATCACTATACATGTAGGTATCAGCAGAGAAATGCAGTATCGTGCATTTCTAGTTTTTATCTAAAATTACTTGCATTGCATTTAAAGTATACATTTAATCAGTTCTTGATTTCAAACTCTGGAAATCAAACCCATGACCTCATAGGGCACTATAACAGAATTTAGGAAAACAACCTTTCTGTGGATAAAAGTCTTTATTTTGAATAAGCACTGGGATCAGATCATATATACATGATGTCGAAAAGGATGTTCCAGAATCACACACAACTTCTTAAAGGGGTCATCGGATGCGAAACACACTTTTACGTGTTGTTTGAACATAAATGTGTGTTAGCAGTGTGTGTATACAACCACCCTATAATGATAAAAATACACCCAGTGCTTTAAAAAAAAAAAAATCTCTATTAATAATATCCCCTTTTTCAAATTAAGCCGTTCTCATATTCTTGGCAGAGTGATGTCACACAGACCCAGGCCCCTCCCACAATTGTTGATTGACACAGGTGTTTAAGCACAGACCCGCCCTGAGTGACTGGTCACCCGTCCTCCATTTGTTCAGACAACCGGAGCAGATGTAGACAAGAATGTGATTGAGGTGTTCTGTTGCTTGATGTAATAATGAACATAGCAGTCGTCATTTACTCCCCACATCTGAGCCGCTGAAGACGCAGTGGTGTACGTTTGTTTTTGAAGGGAATGTGCCCCCGATCTACATAAATGCGTCTATGTTCACGCAAATCATTCGTGATCCAGCTTCACCTCCACAAGAACGGCGCGTAAGCGAGAGTTTTTATGAATCTTTGCAAATCGTCTTTCCTAATTATGTGCTAGTTAGCAAGTTTTGTTGCTAAATTAAACCGTATCATGAGATATGATTATCAGAACGGCTCGTAAGAAGGGGGAGGGGTGGGGAGGGGTCATTAGAGTTTATTGGAATTTGAAGTAAAAACATGGATTGATGTGGATTGATGTGTTCAGAGCTGTTTTTGACAGGGTGAAAAGGGTGTTGTTTCACATTACCATTGAGAAATTTTAAAGAAAGCATGTTATAGACTTTTCATTAAGCCCCTAAAGAATCATATCAACTTGTAGGAAATGGTCATCCGATGACCCCTTTGATATCAAATGAAAATCCACCTTTATGCTTATCATGCCAATCGAGTCTAGTATTTCTTAACCTATTTAATTAAATAGTGCTGGTTTAAGTTCTCTTAGAACATCATATTGATCAGATACAAATTCATACATTCAAAACATTTTTAACAGAGTCAACCCTGTTTTTGTTGTTGTTGTTGTTGTTGTTGTCTCTTTGTCTGTTTTTTGTTGTTGTTGTCTTTTTTAGTTTTTCAACTTACTCACGATGAAAATAGCCATGGAACCTGGCAAAGTTTTAAATCACCAGCAAACCAACATCAGAACCAGCTTGTGATGACATAAAGATGCTGAATAACTAAGATACTAGGATTTCAGTCTTTGAGTACAAGTCAAGAGCACAAACCCACTTTTGTTGTTACCATTATCAGGAGTTAATACACGCAGTGAAAAATTAGTAATGAAGAGGTGTGGCTGACCTTACCGCATATGCAACTGTAGGAGTTTTACTTTCAGAAGAAAAATGTACGGGAGTATTTAAATGAATTGCACAACATGATTTACTAAGGTTTGCTTTAGTCAGTTTCCTGGTAATTCCCCAAACTAGCATGTCTTAACTCAGTTTGCACCTGTGTTGTTAGATTACACACACATTGATGATTGATTAGAAATGATCTGACTGTGTCACTATCCACTTGTGTTCTCATAATAATATTCCCCGTTTAGTAAATCTGGCTCCATGTGGTCTGTTTGCTGGATAGTAATGCATGTGTTTTGAGGGTGTGCAGAGAACTGGGCCAGTTTGACATCAAGTGGAAAAACCGCAAATTGGATTTCTAAAAGCCATTTGTCTCTCACTTAGGTGAGACAACAGCGTGCCAAGAAGACAACAGCAGCACTGACCTTTTGATGACAAATAAAAGCATGGCCTCCAGGCCTGTTGTTTGTGCCACTGCTCAGGCATTGTGACTGTAACTATGGCTCTTTGTTCTGTTGTACAAGCGATCAGGAATTTGTGCAGCCTCCCATATGCCAGCTCACAATGAGTGTTGACAGACAGAAATCGTTTGTATGCCGCTGCCATCCGTGTGTCCTCAGGCTTCGGCACGAACTGGCGAGTAGGTCTGGGCTTGGTTCTTTAAGGTTTTTGAAGATAGCTGTCTGTCTTAACTCTTTCTTTTCGTAACAGTAGATCAGTATTCAGAACTTCGTTCTGGTCCATTTTTGTATAATATCATAATGTTTCTGCTGTTATTTTTCAAAACAAAACAAGTGTCATTTATAGTATGTTCTATGCGCATACATTAGAAATGCAAGAATGGTAACAGTTGCAACATGCAGCTTTTGTTTGTCTGCTGAAGTGTTTTAAATGAACTGGAGTCTGGTCTGACTCTGTATTTTGCTCATCTCGCTCTTGACCAGAAAGAGGAAAAATAGTAATATTACTACTGATCTGATTTTTTCTTTTGTATGCTACAGCAGTTCTATATTTACCTATGTTCTTCCATTGGCTGTGTTAAACCTGTTTCCTGCAGGTGTTCAGGTGAAAACACCCAAGAATATTTGGAAATGTACACATGAAAATTAGTTGAACCAGTGGCACTTTTGTATGCTTAATGCACATTTTAGGTAAACTGCACTGTGGCCTGAACCTGAAATAATTGTACATTTTAAGAATTTTCTTGCACATTAGTTTTTCAGTCTGGTTCTCATGAGAGCACCAGGAGATTTGATTTGGTGCTCACATAGTGTAACCCATTAAATATTACTATAAAAAATTATTAATAATAGTAATAATAGTGTTATTGCACTTTATTCAGTTGGTTTATTTCTAAAATAATAAATAAAGCATAACAATACTATTATATTTTTATGTAAAAATGAATATTAAATAAAAATACAATTATTTTACTGTACACTTAAAAAAATAAATTGCTAATATTTACTTTTTTAAATGTGAATATTCAACATTTTCAAACCTGATATCAGCACGCTTTTATTTTGGCAGGTTGCCAGCAAGTAAGTATATGCACTTTGAATGGAAATGAAATCTTACACAGTATTACAGTTAGTGGGTCTAAAACAGTGATTGTGCATTAACAGATGTCAACCATGTCAGAACACAAATGATCGTGTTAAATTTATCTGCCTTTACACATTCTTTATTTTGGTTGCGCATGCACACCACATGCACATTTCTGACGTCCTTGAAATGCATAAAAATGTTAAGAAATACCTCCGGCATAATTGAACAAGTGTCTATTTTAATAAATGGCAATCATTTTTTTTTCATCCATACATTTCTGAAAATGTAGGAATTGATGCATTTTGTTTCTGAAGACCATGTCCTCTGGTGTGACACAATATCCTGATCTTAATCGGCCAATTCCAGAGAAAACTTCCAGACCGTGACCCATTCATGGTGGTGTTTCTGAAGCCCCCTGTGAAGCCCTTGACATTTTTGTTTCAGAATTGTTCAAATATTTTACTTATTTTGAAACCACTACAAAAGTGTTACGTTTTGTTGTCCTTTGATGTGACACCCTTAAATTATATATTTTTTTATTTGAAACTGCATGTTAAACTACATGATCATGTGTCCAAATTATGCAAATGTGTCTTGCTAACCGCTAATGACAGGTTAGCTTGGAATAACAAGGTCATTAATTGACACAAAAGACTGAAACGTCCTTTGGTGTGACAGAAAATGTCCACCGCTGTGACACACCACAGGACCAAGATGTCACACCAGAGGACAAGGTCTCTTTAAAAAACATTTTAAGTAATTAAATAAGATTTGTTTAACTCCTTTTTAATCTTTTATGATCATTTTTATTGTTCTTGAATGCAATATTTACATTAATTTATTAAAACTATTTTCTGATGATTTTACAGACATTTTGTACTGTTATAAAGTGTCATGAAAAAGTATAAAATGTAATACTTTTTATGATCATTTTCATTGTTCGAATGATTGAAGTTAGTGAAAGTTATATTGTCTCATAGATCAGACTTAACAATATATGCATTTCTTTTTCACAAAAGGTATTTTACTGCCTATTTGTGAACTACCCACATACACATAAAATTATGACAGAATACCAGTCTCGACAATCATTCTGGTAAATGCAGTCTGTTATTTGGATGTGTGTCATTATATTGGATCCATGCATCAGCTCTTAAAGGGGCAGCAGCCTATAAATTGCTGCTGCTGTCATTAATGTTCATCAAACAATAAAACACAGCTTTGACAAAGATGACTATGCAGTTATTTTACACTTAATTATTACATTTGTGCATACTACTGACCTTATTTGATCTGTAACCTTGTTCTGTTGTATTGATCTATGATTGTAATTTGTGTATTTGTTCTTATTGTTACTGGTTGTTTAATTGCCTCTTTAATAATGTTTGAACTCTCTTATGCTAAGAAATATATATTGGATACATTGGATTTTATTATTTATATATATATATTTTTTTTTTGCTGATCTGAAAAACGATATGATCCGTGGCTCAAAAACGGTAATATGACCCAAACCATGAGATTTGTGATCCACTATTTTCTACTTTTGTCTACTATTGTCTACTTTTGACCACTTTCAGAGGTTGTATATGCACATGTGGTCAAATGTGTTTTAAACAGCTACGTTGGACTTTATAATTAAGAGCATTATGGGAGCTGGTTGTTTTAATTATGGGAGGTTGTTTTAAGGAAGCATAAGAAAACCTCGATTCAAACTTCTCTGTGTTGTGCCCAAACACAGATTATGATCATATTATTTATCCTAATTTATTTTTTGCTGCTCAATGCAGTGAATTGCTTTGAGCATTGGGTTAACAGTAAAGTGTACTGGACGGTTTGGAACAATGGATGATTTGATAATTTCATGTACAGACCACCAAAGTGTTGGTGTTGGTGTAAACGTGTGGTCATCTGGAAGCTGTGCACACATTATTGACATAGTTACACGGTGCAACAACCCTGTAAAGTCCACAATCTCTCAATGTCAATGAGGCAAAAAAGATAACCGTTGATACTGGACATTCCTGCAACTATCTACTGTCAACACGTGAGTGTGGAAGTACTCAGAAACATCAAGTTTTGGGAGTTAACTTTATAGAAACTCTCTCCCAGGATTTAGAAATGACCTTCTTGATGATGAAGACACAACGTCACTTTAAGGGATAGTTCACCTAAAAATTTGCTGTTAGATTACTCACCCTCAGGCCATCCAAGATGTAGGGGACTTTTTTGTTCTTCAGTGGAACAGTAAAGATGATTTTTAGCTGAAACTGTGGTCACTGGTTGGTTGTAAAATGCAAGTCAGTTGTTACCAAGAAATTAAAGGAGTCATGAACTGCCTTTGTTTTTTATTTTGTACTGTTCTCTGAGGTCCGCTTATAATGTAATCAAGATTTTTGCATCCAAAAAAATAAAATAAAATTCATCATTTAGAAATAATTGGCTATTTTCTGTCTTGTTTTTGACCCCCTCATCAGAACGCTCTTTTTGAATAGATGTGGAGAATTGTTGACTTGGAAGTAAATGACGATTGCGGAAACAAGCGAAGATGACACACAAGCATATTCAAACCAAAGCCAACACAGATAAGTTGTGTGAAACAATGCAAAATCAACGTTACTCACCTATCGAGAAGAAACAACTTAACCTCGGCATTCACTTCGAGCCCTTCCCGCTCCTTAAGTTCTCTCCACCGCTGGAAAGCTGCTCCGATATTTACGCGGGTCCTACCTCTTGCCTGATCGTAATCCTTCTTTTAAATGTTTTGTTCCTGAAATGTTTTCCTCTTTTTTTTTTATCTGCCGTCTCTCTCTATCTATAGTCATCTGCTAATATTGGTCCTGTGCACTCAAATTGAGCGCTCTCTTCTCTCTATCAGTACTAGACACGCCCCTTACTGCTGATTGACTACAAGTGTGTTTTGCGACTCAGTCCGACACTGTGATCAAAAGTGTTTTTCAAATGTTTCTTAGTGCACCTTTAAAATGCATAAATGCTCATATCAAACAATCAGACAAAGCAATAGTGAGCACGTAATGAAACTGTTACTCACACTTGTGTGTTGTGACATGACTGTCGGTGAATGTTTCAATTTTTTAGTTTTTGGTTTTTTTTTTAGTTTTTTGTTTTGTTTTTTGAATTGTTTGTAGAATTGTGCCTTGTTTGTAAATGAATCCGCAGTCAAATGAAGTGAACAAAGTGATATGTTATTTCTGTAGTGTTGTATTTCATCCATGCTTTCCTAATGTTGGGATCAGAAGGAAGGCAATGCTAATACTGTACAGCGATGTACAATCGGTGGGTGGGGCTAAACAGGCAGTGATGTAGATTCGGTGGGTGGGGCTAAACAGGCAGTGATGTAGATTCGGTGGGCGGGGCTAAACAGGCAGTGCTCTAGAAGCAGGCATTGATGATCTTCTGTGGAGGCGGTGCTTATCCACACTATTGCATCATAGAGTAGAAAAGTGGTTCCCAACCACGTTCCTGGAGGCGCCCCAACACTGCAGGTTTTCCATGTCTCCTAAATCAAACACATCTGATTCAGTTCATCAGCTCATTAGTAGAGACTCCAAGACCTTAAATGGGTGAGTCAGACAAAGGAGAGATGCAAAATGTGCAGTGCTGGGGGCCTCCAGGAACAAGGTTGGGAACCATTGGAGTAGAACATTCCACAAGCAGTTGTTTTGACAGGCTGCCTTCAATATCAGCTGTTTTTAGAGTAACAACAAAGTTTTGAGTTCTGAAACTTACAGGATGTTTTTAAAGTACAGTGACCTCTTATATGTCAAAAGATCAAGAGAATTTTGCAACTGGAGTGCTAAATGAGTTCATTCATCAGAGGATCAGATATGCTGCTATTTCGGCTCATTTCAAGTCGGAGTGACTGTCAGTCGTATGAAAGTGAGTTTTGATAGAGTAACTAGTAGATCTGTGCAGCTTGAGCTGCAATCTGTTTCAGATGATTCAGTCCAATTCAGTGAACTGGTTCAACTAGTTTACCAAAAAGAATCAGTTCAAAAGAATGATTCGTTCAGGAACTGGACATAACTCTGGACCACTTGCCTGAGGTTCTGGATTGCAGAAAATAATGTTGTAAATAATGTTCAGTTTCTTGCACAGACTAATTATTTCACTTCACAAGACCCCAATACACTCACCTAAAGGATTATTAGGAACACCATACTAATACTGTGTTTGACCCCCTTTCACCTTCAGAACTGCCTTAATTCTACGTGGCATTGATTCAACAAGGTGCTGAAAGCATTCTTTAGAAATGTTGGCCCATATTGATAGGATAGCATCTTGCAGTTGATGGAGATTTGTGGGATGCACATCCAAGGCATGAAGCTCCCGTTCCACCACATCCCAAAGATGCTCTATTGGGTTGAGATCTGGTGACTGCTGGAAGTAGCCATCAGAGGATGGGTACATGGTGGTCATAAAGGGATGGACATGGTCAGAAACAATACTCAGGTAGGCCGTGGCATTTAAACGATGCCCAATGGGCACTAAGGGGCCTAAAGTGTGCCAAGAAAACATCCCCCACACCATTACACCACCACCACCAGCCTGCTCAGTGGTAACAAGGCATGATGGATCCATGTTCTCATTCTGTTTACGCCAAATTCTGACTCTACCATCTGAATGTCTCAACAGAAATCGAGACTCCTCAGACCAGGCAACATTTTTCCAGTCTTCAACTGTCCAATTTTTTTGGTGAGCTCGTGCAAATTGTAGCCTTTTTTTTCCTATTTGTAGTGGAGATGAGTGGTACCCGGTGGGGTCTTCTGCTGTTGTAGCCCATCCGCCTCAAGGTTGTGCATGTTGTGGCTTCACAAATGCTTTGCTGCATACCTCGGAAGTAACGAGTGGTTATTTCAGTCAAAGTTGCTCTTCTATCAGCTTGAATCAGTCGGCCCATTCTCCTCTGACCTCTAGCATCAACAAGGCATTTTCGCCCACAGGACTGCCGCATACTGGATGTTTTTCCCTTTTTCACACCATTCTTTGTAAACCCTAGAAATGGTTTGTGCGTGAAAATCCCAGTAACTGAGCAGATTGTGAAAAATACTCAGAGCGGCCCGTCTGGCACCAACAACCATGCCACGCTCAAAATTGCTTAAATCACCTTTCTTTCCCATTCTGACATTCAGTTTGGAGTTCAGGAGATTGTCTTGACCAGGACCACACCCCTAAATGCATTGAAGCAACTGCCATGTGATTGGGTTGATTAGATAATTGCATTAATGAGAAATTGAACAGGTGTTCCTAATAATTCTTTAGGTGAGTGTATATTGTCAGGAGCCACAGGTATTAATTTTGTTTTCCTTGATATTATTTTTTATTTTATTATTATTATTTTTTTAAATGGGCAGCTGCTGATCTGCATTATATGAATGGTTTCAACTAAAAATTGTTGTTACTTTTCTGTTGAAGAAAATGTCTTGGGGGTGAATAGTTAACAGCTAATTTTGGGGGAACTGTTTCTTTAACACATGCAAAGTCGCACTGCATTGAAACCAATCACATTCAGATCTGCTTTCATTCTGGTGTGTAATACACACATTTCACAGTCCAATCAGATGGATAAAATTGATTTTTTTTGTTTTTTTTTGTTGTTAACTTTGAAATTTAGATAATCATAGTAAAGTAACTTTGTAACTGAACCTGTTTTTAAACAATATGTGAAAAGCTCTATAAAAGAAAGAGTTTTGCATCTCCAGGTCACATACAGTATAAAGATGTTGACTGTCTCAATGTCTCTCTCGTCAGAGTTCAGAGCCCCCTGCTGTCACCCAGCCTGCGCCATCGGCTACAATGAGTGCCAAATCGGCCCTCAACAAGGCGATCTTCATCCCGAATGATGAGAGGCTGCTGGCAGCCGTGCAGGTGAAGAGGAGGACGAAGAAAAAGATCCCATTTTTAGCTACAGGAGGCCCTGGTGACTACACCACATTCGTTTGCTTATCAGGTAACATCTTACTGCACCACTTCCCTCATTAGTGCTGTTTCACCATTACTGCTGCTCTTGTTAAGGGTCAGTGATCAAACTCCCAGCACTAGCTAACTTCTCCAACACTTTTTAGCTACAGGCATGAATCATTTCTCAAATCATGTTTATTTATAATTGGTACTTGAATTTAGGGTTGCATGGGGATTTTAGTATAATTGAGATTATAATTGAATTGACAGAAATGTGGATTAAAAATCTATAGTCTATAGTTTAATTTTTTTTCTTCTTGCATTTTCTGTGTAGCTGTTTGCAGTCCTGAGCTATGACATTTATTGAGCTGCTCATGCTGGTCTTTTATTGTGATATTATTGATTTCACATTTACTCATTCATAAGCATTATTTATAGTTGTAAGTCAGAAGTTTTCTTTAGTAGGCGGTTCTTGTCTAGAATGAGCTGCTCAGTGGAACAGACTTTACGGCTATCAGAAGTATTTATACCGTCTGCGATCTGCCCGCTTGTGATTGATAACAACTGTGTTCCTAAACTCTCTATGATCAACATGAGAAAAACTACTGCTCTCCAAAAACTATTACTACGATGAGTGTGAGTCAAGTGGAGGCGTTTCCTCCCTGCCGGTGCCAACACGCAGTCTCCTTCCAACTGTGAATCATGGTGGAGGGAAGAGATGTTGTTGGTGTGCTGAGCGCCTCAGGGCCTCGACTGTTCACTGTCACTGCGGACTAATGAATTCCAAACTCTTCTGCTGAAAGTGTGTGTGTTTCTGTGAACTCCTATTCAAAGGAAGTTGAGTAAGTCCTGAGCTCACTACCAATGAAATGTTAGCACTGTTATCACTGAAGTCAAGGAGACAAGATATAACATTAAAGAGGTGGTTGACCGTTTATTTTTTTTGTTCTAGGCTTGATTGTTTATGGGGTGGAGTCTAACATGTGTTAATGCTTCGTTTTTAAAAAACTCATTAACACATTTTTTCACATAATTTACCTTTATTCTACACTGCTCTGTCCCTTCTCCGATGAACGCTCTGATGATTTCCTGGTTTTATGAAGCCCCTCCCTCAGAAATACGCATTGGGCTCAGATTGGTTAGCTGGCCATGTGTGTTGTGATTGGCTAAACTGCCAGTGTGCATCTAAACGTCCCGCCCCTCACCTCAGAATGCGCTCCGGTTGTATTGTAAACAGTGGCATCAATATTGCTTATCAATTTGAGCCGATTGAGACCTAGAGAATATCAGTGAAGAACCTGTGCAAATATGGCTCGTAAAGTTTTTTGAAAATTACCTTTCATGCAGTGTGTAACAGCTCTAAGTGGATGAAAACATCCTGCAAAGTTTTAAATCTGAAAGTGCACCGTGTATAAAGTTATTATCTCTCAAAAGAAAGAGTCGACTCTGAATCATTGAAACGAGTCATTTTTAAAACGAATCCCAAGCTGTTTCATGTTGACTTCAGCATATTGCCCGCCCACTTGTTGGTCTTTTCGCATTGGTCTGAATGATGATGCAAATTCATTCTTTGCCACTAGGTGCCGCTTTTGGAGCTTTTTTTTGCCGCTGTTTCCCTGGTAACGCTGCACACAAAGCAGCACTGCGCTCACAAACGCTGCTTTATCAGGCGTTACAGGCATGATGAAATGAAAATGAGACCAATCATGGCAGATTAGCATCACGCAAAGGAGGGGTTTGGAAAAATTAATCGTTGAGTGAATCGTTTGGGAGTCGTTGAGCAAGTAAGGTAAAAATAAATGCATATTATAAGACAATAAAAGTGTTTTTTGACCTTGCAAGTATGTTAACCTGTTGTTGGGGACTCCCAAAACCAAAATATGAACCTTTCATAACTCATGATAGAAGCACTTTAACCCTTTGATGCACAACATGGGTCTAAAGTGCCCCGACAGAGTTTATTTTTCTGTATCTTTCCAAGAAATTAATTTCATCATTCCAGGAATTCCTCAATTAACTTTTTGATCATCAAAATTATTATTACAATTTTTCCTTTCTTACTTTTTGAATAAAAATAGTTTTTGTATCACTACGCTTCTAATGCACAACATGGGTCTAAAAAGAATGTTAATTCAATCACGGTTGTGTGTTTCTTTGGTTTAAAATTATCCATATTCATATGTTTTATAAATCATTCTAGGTATTCATTATATATATTGTTTTTTATATATATATATATATATATATATATATATATATATTGCATAAATCATTGTTAATTTTTCCTTTTTTACTTTATAAACAATTACAGTTTTTGTATTTCTACATCACGTTTACACACATGGGTCAAAAATGACCCATTTAGAAACCTTTGATATTTGATAATGGTCTTTATTTTTAATGAACACTCAATCATTATTTTATTTTTTTCTTAGGTTTTGTGTTACACACATGGTCAAAAAGTATCCATCTATGCAAGCATAATAAAACAAAAGAATAAAGACCATTCCTGGCTGGTGGAATGATCTTCTCACTTCTATCCAGAATGCTGAATTCCTGACAATTTTCAAGCGACAGCTGAAAACCCATCTCTTTCGATGCTGCTTGACTTCATCCTAAATTTAAAAAAAAAGAACTTCGTCTTTCTCTTTATTTATTCCTTTCCTTTTACTTATTTGAACAAATGCCTGGAACTTGGTATAACGAGCACTTTGTGGCTCTGTTTGCCTTTTTAAGAAGAATCCCTTAGGTATTCCCCACAGCCAATAGCCTATAGCAGGGCAGCTGCTCAAATCGAAACTACAGTTTGCAAAAGAGAACAATGCAAATAAAACAGGCTCCTTCTTAGCTGATGGCAATTATTATAAATATCAGTAAGTGCAGTCAAAAATACAACGAAAAAAAGACAACGAAAATACAAATTAGAAATAAGTAGAACATGTAAACCAGTCCAAAAACGCATTGATTCGCTGCAGGAGGCCTTTATTCACCCCACGGAGCTATGTGAGGCACATTTTATTATGGATGGATGTGCTTTATTACTTCCATTATAACGCTTGCAAGAGCCTGGATAATTTTTTTAATATTACTCTGATTAGATTCATCAGAAAGAAGACTATATACCTAGGATACTTTGAGCATGAGTAAAACATGGACAAATTTTCATTTTTGGGTGAACTAACCCTTTAATCATACACAACTAAATAAACATTATTAAACAAGGTATGGAGCACATGATATTCTCTTGTGTCAGATGGTGCTTAAGATGCAGTCACAGTTCCTTGACTTCCTTGTTTAAGCAGTTTGACTAATCTAGCTATTTTTTTTTGTTGTTGTTGTTGTTTGTTTGTTTGTTTGTTTGTTTGTTTGTTTGTTTTAGATAACAAGTTACATTTTCTACATAGTAGTCTACAGAAAGCCTGTAGGGCAACTACAGATATTGCTAGTATTTGAGACACTCTGAAAGAAAAGACCATTTTAATTGGCAGACATGCAGTAAAAAATTAGTTCCACTTTCATTTAGGATCAGTTGCTTGTGAATGGTTATTTGGTTTCGAATCACAAGGGATTTTCTAGTTTTGCCTGGACCACACTGAAATGATAAACATCTCAACAAAAACTGAATATGTGAAATCAGCTGCCGCCATCACATGAGTTTGACTTTTATCATCCGATAGGCTCGTGTTTCCAGGAGGAAGTGCTGCTTTGTCAGAGTTTCTGAGAGTCATGTGGTTCTTCCCCAGACATGCTTTTTCTTAGACATGCAGTGACTCTAAATCTATTCAGTATTGCTTGTCATTTCATGTTTAATGTTGTATAGGATAATTATAAATGAAGTTTCTCACTCCTTTTCCATTTGAAATTATCTCCATTTCATATATAATGGCACTTTTTTTTTATTTTATTTTTTATTATGTTAACCTTTTTAAAGGTGCAAACATTACTTCAGTTATTATCTCGGAATGACTTTAAAGGCTCAGAATTATGGCTCCATTTCTTGTAATTCCAAGTAGTAATTTTAAAAGTAGACTTCACCAAATGTTTGCTTGGGAAGAGGGCAGATAAGAAGACAAACGTGTCGTTGTCCTGCAGGCATTCAGGAATGTTGGCATGTCTGGTATGAATGTTCGTGGGTGTTTTGTTATGATTTCTTTGATCCGTGCTTCACATACTTCACAAACCAGCTTTTTAAATGCAAGCTTCATTAAAGAGGAAGACCTGGTGTATCCTTAAGCTAACTGTCTTCTTTAGAAGTCTATTTTTAGAAAATGTTTTGACCCAACATGCTTCAGTTTCATGGATCTTCAGTCTGTTATGTGAATTGGGGTAGTGCTTTCATAATTGTCCCGTTTGCTTGACATTTTATAAAACCTTCACTAATCGCATATACCAGGCAGTACTATAATATGTAATATAATTTTGTCAGTATAGTACCATATTTAATGATTTAGCAAACACTTTTATCCAAAGTGACTTACAAAGGAGGACGATAGAAGCAAACCACCAATATCTAAAATCATCAATTTCTAATTTATATATTATAGTTATATGTATTACTTATATATTATTATGTATGCTTTTAGGTATTATTTACTTTAATTTGCACTGGATCGAAATTGCATTCCAGAGAGAGAGAGAGAGAGAGAGAGAGAGAGAGAGAGAGAGAGAGAGAGAAGATAAATCAGTGTATAATTTCCATTTTTATTATTTAATTAAAAAAATTATGTAAAATACTGGTAAATATATGGATAAATTATATTAATAATAATTATTATTATTATCATTATTAATGTATTTATTTATTTAACAATTTTTACTTACAAATAATTTTTACTTTTTACTTACAAATCATTTTTACAAAAGTTTATTTCCCATCACTCTACAACAACACTTAAAAAGTAAAGGTATTCAGAACAGAACAGGAATGAAAAATAGAGTAAAAAAAAAAACATGAATTATAGTGGCATTCATTATAAATAACATTTATTATAAATAATAATCCTAAATGACTAAAATAAAACTGAAACTGTTGTCTTGTGTGAAATATATATATATACATATATAAAGGAATCATGCACATGTCCCTCTATTCCAAAAAAAAAAAAAAAAAAAAAAAATACATTAAATGGTCTTTCAGGTTTCAGCCTTACAGCTGTTGTTTTGGCACATGTTCAGTTTTTGTTTTGTCTTTGTCTTTGTTCTGATGTATCCCAGTATTGTTCATACCTTCGCTGCTTTGTCCTTCATTATTTCTTCTTGCATCTGAAACGTGTCCCTATGTACACTTTGTCAGTGTGACCACTGAGCTTGAAGCTGACCAGAAACACTTCTAAGAGATGAAAATATACAATTACTTCTAGTATGTTTGTTGCAGATGTGAGAGTTTAATGGTAGATTTCAGAGACACTTTTCATCATGACACCATAGTGAGATTATCTCATGCATCTGGTGTTATAATGTCACAATAACTGGTCAGAAGAAAGCTCCCAGATGAAGCACACACTCTCAGACCTTCACTGTTCCTTATTTAACACCTACGTTATACTCAAGACCTTTCTCAGTGGAATGTTTCCTATCCATCTGTGAAACATCCAGTCATTCCTGAGCAAGTGCAACTCAGTTTCTCTGCCTATATTCAGAATGAACTCATAGCTAACAGTCTTTCATAATGTTTGTTTTGAACAGTTTGTATCTATTATTTTATGAATATGTTACAATGGAGCAGATACAAACGCTACAGACCTGACAGAAAACCAGCAGTGTGTGTGCGAGTAAAAGATGTTTACATGGATCTCTTAAAGGTACTTCAGCAGAAAAAAGGTGTGTTCAGGTTTGAGGGCTGGATGAGGGTCATAAATTCAAGAACTTTCCAACATTGACACATGATACATTTTCCTGTTTATTACTGTGAATCTGCTTTCAAACTATCTGTATTATAAAAAAAAATATATAAAATAGAAATACCTTGACTTCTGAATGGATAAATTTCATTTTGACTGTTTTTGGCCCAAATAAAATAAAATAACATAAAATAACTAGTGCTGTCAATCAATTAATTTTTTTTTTTTACGAAATCCTACCTTACATTAACGTTTTTAAATATACTTTTATATTGCAATAATTTCACATTCCATCTTAAAATTAATGTAGAAAAAACAGAAAGACTGTATATTTTTAATATTTGTTTAATGGCATATTTTATGACTGAAGGCAATTATCACTGATACCAACACTACTGATGTCTCAAAAAAAAAAAAAAAAAAAAAACAGACAGGACAGGACAGGAAGATTAGTTTTTACTGACATATGGCCTGACCAAACATCTCATCTGACCCACAGTTCACTGTTGTTCTACTGAAGCTCCTCGTCACCTTTAGCTTTTCCGCACTTGTTTGACTAGCGTCTAGCGCTGAAGTGAACTTGGAGTGCGCATCTGCAAAGTCTCAGGTTTGCAAGCAGTTTTGATAGACCTGGTATTGTGTGACTTGGGGTTCCAAGTCGTCTTTTTTTTCCCTGAAACAAATTAAAAAATAACATGGCTTGGCAGACGATATGTATGGACAATGTGTTCTTCTTGCTTTCTATATAAATTAATGCATGTGGATAAAATCCTCTCCCTTCTACCATACGCTCTCTGATCTCTGAGGTACCTCCTCCTAACAACAATAATTGTAGCCATTTCAAGCGCAAAATAGTTTAAGTCATGCTTTTTTGGGGGCGCTAAATAATGGCGCAAATGCCAGTAATTTGATGAGCGCAAACATTAGTATAGTGCATTGTGTGATTCATTTGAATACTCTGCTCCCATAAATATTGTATCTGAAAGGGAAACTCCTAAAAATGCATATTCACTAAGGTCAGGTGCAAAAATAACTGTGTCCACGCCTTTCCAGTGCTAATTTGTCACTGAGCGTCTTTAGTGAAACCTGACTGTACAAATTTAACGGCAAAAGACAGTTTGTGTTGGTGCAGGCTGTTAGTGAAACTGGCCCTCTGGGTCTAAATAAATGCAATTCTTCTCAAGAAAAAAAAAAGAGACTGAAGCAGCAGTTGTGAGTGGGGTGGTCAACCCTAGCTCCACCCCTGCGTTAAATATTTTTTTTCACTGTTAAACTGGAAAAATTAATCACCTGCATTAATGCGCTAATTTTGACAGCATTTTATTATTTAATCATGTTTAAAAAAGAATTATTTCCTTTAATAGAGCATAATGAAATCCTCTTAACATTATCCTTGGCTATCAATTTTTGTTAACCTGTTTTGTGCATTCAGTAACTGAAATTAAGGTGATTCTTTGTTGATGCTACATATTACACAACTATTAGGAAACAAGAATGAGTTGCATAATTCCAATAGCAGAGACTGTGCTTCTTAACTGACATCTGCGTTAATTGTACTAATGAAATTGTCCACAGGCAGCTGGACACACACACACATACACCACAGGAGCTGTGTAGTTTAGACATCTGCCCACCAGGACCATGAAGCTGACATATGCTGCAATCCCACTTCACACCTCATTTCTAAATGACAAAGGCCAGCCCTCTTACACTTGTACAGTAATTATGACTATAAGTCATTTAAAATATTAATTGCAATTCATCTCATCTTTATGTAGTCACCGTAATACTAATACTGCAGAATAAAACTGTAATAACCCTTAACCCAACTCTTTTAGAGAACTACAGACCAGTTTCCCTTCTTCCTTTTATTGCAAAAACACTTGAACGAATTGTGTTCAACCAAGTCTCTGACTTTCTCACACAGAATAACCTCCTCGACAGCAACCAGTCTGGTTTCAGAAGTGGACATTCAACTGAGACTGCCTTGCTTTTAGTTGTTGAAGCCTCTCAGATAGGTCCTTCAAAGTATCTTGGAGAGGTGAGGTGTCCAAGTCGCAACATCTAACTACTGGGGTTTCTCAGGGCTCAGTTCTTTAACCACCTCTCTTCTCTGTCTACATTGCATCACTAGATTCTGTCATTCAGAAACATGGCTTTTCATATCACTGTTATGCTGATGACACTCAAATCTACCTCTCATTCCATCCTGATGATCCATCGGTAGCTGCTCGCATCTCAGCTTGTCTAACAGACATTTCTTGCTGGATGAAGGACCATCACCTTCAACTCAACCTTGCCAAGACAGAACTGCTTGTGGTTCCAGCAAACCCATCGTTTCATCACAATTTCACCATCCAGTTAGGCACATCAACTATAACTCCTTCAAAAACAGCCAGAAACCTTGGAGTTATGATTGATGATCAGATAACTTTCTCAGACCACATTGCTAAAACTGCCCTGTCCTGCAGATTTGCTTTATTCAACATTAAGAAGATCAGGCCCTTTCTTTCGGAACATGCTGCACAGCTCCTTGTTCAAGCTCTTGTTCTGTCCAGGCTGGACTATTGCAATGCTCTCTTGGCAGTTCTTCCAGCCAGTTCTATCAAATCTTTACTATTAATCCAGAACGCGGCAGCAAGATTAATTTTTAATGAGCCGAAAAGAATACACATCACACCTCTGTTTATCAATTTGCACTGGCTACCAATAGCTGCTCGCATAAAATTCAAGGCATTGATGTTTGCATACAAAACCAGCACTGGCTCTGCACCCCTTTACCTAAATTCATTACTTCAGACTTATGTGCCCTCTAGAAGCTTGTGCTCTGCAAGTGAACGTTGCTTTACAGTGTCATCCCAAAGAGGCACACAATCACTTTCACAGACTTTTACATTAACTGTTCCCTCCTGATGGAATGACCTGCCCAACTCAAACAGAGCAGCTGAGTCCTTAACCGTCTTCAAGAATCGGCTTAAAACACATCTCTTCCATCTTTATTTGACCCTCTAACTCTAACACTCTCTATTCTAATCCTATTCTTAAAAAAGTCCCTTTTAGACTTGCACTCTATTCATTTATTGCTTGTTTTCTTAAAAAAAAAACTAGCTTTTCAGAATTGTTTTATTCTATTTGTTTTCTTTTTATTTATTATACAATTAACAAAATTAAAAAAAGGTCTCTAACACTAGCTTGCTCTTCTTTTTCCATTCTATCTGTTTTCTTTTTATTTATTATATAATAATAATAAAAAAAACCTTGCTATGTGTACTGTGTTAAACTAACTGAGACTTGTTATAGCACTTGCATATCATTGCTCTTTTGTTGATTTTAATGGTTTCATTGTCCTCATTTGTAAGTTGCTTTGGATAAAACCGTCTGCTAAATGTAAATGTAATGCGTTTGTGCATTCATGTCTTTTTAAGGAAGGGATCTGAAATTCCAGTGGACGACTATAACAGTGACATATATGTGTATGTACTGTAAATACACTCAATGGAGCAGTGCACTTCATTCAGCAGATGTAGGTAATGACATTAATATAAGTGCTTTTGAATTTTACATACAGTATATATGCAATGCTTTTCAGAAGTTTGGGATCGTTGAGATTTTTAATGTGTTCTTGTTGTTGTTGTTTTACAGAAAATAAAATACAGAAAAATACTGTAAAATTGTTTTTAGCCTCAAATAGAACTGTTATTTTAAATTGTATTAATATTGCACAATATTACTATGTTTTAATCAAATAAATTAAGTTGCAGCCTTTGGAGAGTGATGTTGATTGTTGATGCTGTTTGATTTTTGATTATTGAATATTAAATTACAGGTTTTGCATTAATTTTCAATAAACAAAGTATACTTAACTGCTGAAATACTCCGATGCGAAGTCACTGACTGACCCAGTGCAGATTAAATAGAAGGTAAAGTCAGTCTCTGATCGGCCGTCATGCGTGTCAGTTGCCGGAGCAGCAGGACGGTTTGTGTTCCTGGCGGCCTGCTGTTCACTCAGAGCACGTCTAAAGGTTAGATGGGATTTAGACAGACGTTTCTCTCTGAGAGCTCCCGCAGGACGTCACAGGCTTCATCCGCTGCTAGGGTCCTGGCGGAGTAGCCTGCGTGTGACTGTGAAGTCACTGTCAGCTTGATTTGTCAGACAAAGATTTGAATTGATCACTTTTAGTGAAATAAAAGGACTCCAGCATGCATCTGTCCTTTATGAATAGTTGAGTTGTTAGGGCACAGTGAATATCACTTCAGTTCTACGCGCAGTTGTTTATGAGTGACGATGGAAGCCAATGGTTTTGCAGAATTTTTTACATTTACATTTATGCATTTAGCAGACACTTTTATACAAAGGGACTTACCGTGCATTCAGGCTATACATTTTTTTTTTTTTTTTTTTTACCAGTATGTGTGCTCCCTGGGAATTGAAACCACAACCTTTTGCACTGCTAACGCAATGCTCTACCACTGAGGCACAGGAACATTTGTTTCCATGAAAAGGCTGGTTGGAGTACAAGAAAAACTTCCTTTGTTATGTTCAGTTCACATCCGAGAGCTGTGTTACTTGGATTGCTGGCTTTAGATCATGGAAATGTTTCAGTAGAATAGAATTGAAAGCATTGTTCTCATTTGGTCATTGTGAAAGTTAACTAAAATGTAAAAAGAAAAAAAAAATGTTGTTTGAAATAAAATTAACATTAACTGAAATCAAATATTTAAAAAATTAACACTTTACCTGAAGCCTAACTTTTTATTGCATAATGCACATTACATTGTACATTATGGTGCATTCGATCTTTATAATATTTGCACATTCCTTTTTACGCTGTAATTGGTGGTGTGAAATGTTTGAAAGCATTATACTTTCTAAAGCTGTAGCAATGAATATAGATTTGAATGTATTAAGACTGTTACTACAGTGATTCATACAAGGCATAATTAATGTATGAAAAATACTTTTATAAAGCACTATATATGTTTTGAGTAAAGTGTTACCAAAAACTGAAACTACTTTTATTTCAGCTTGACATTTTTCATTTAGTTTAACTTGATGTACTATAGTAACAAAATAAAACTGAAACAAATATTAATAAAAAACTACGTACACAAAAAAAATTTACATTTAATTTTTTTTTTACTTAAACTTAAATCAAAAAAATCAATTGAAAACTAGTAAAAATATAAGTGCTGTCAAACGATTATTCACATCCAAAATAAAAGTTTTTGTTTACATAATATGTGTGTGTACTGTGTATATTTGTTATGAATATATAAAAACACACATACTGTATGCATGTATATATTTAAGAAAAATATGTTGTTTATATTTTAAATATATTTATATATATAATGGTATTAAAATTATACTTTGAGTCTAAGTTTGTGGTTTCTCCCTCTCCTCCCTTATTGTTTTCTGTCTGTCTCCTTGACTTCACTTTGGAAATGGTGCAAAAAAAACATACATAGAAAAAGAAATGAGGAACTTGGGAACTTTCTGAATCAGGCGCAAAGGCTCTGCCTCCCGTCACACCATTAAATGTAAAAGCCAAACTCATGTTATAAAACAAATGGTTGGCTGTGAAAGCGTGTTAACACAGCGGTCTGCGGAGGTCCCTGTGGATTTAAAGGAATGATTAGAATGCAGGGCATGATGTTATTATCATGCCAAATATCTGTACACACACAGACCTGACAGACAGAAAACAGAGATCTTTGTCAGATCTAATGTTATATATTAGTTTCTGAATAACATTACACTTCTGCACATCCTCACGCAGCTGCACCAGTAAAGTTGATTTGCTTAAAAGATCATTAATCAAATTGTTAGTAATAACAGAACTGCTCATTTAATAAAAATTTATGCATGTCATATAGAGTTTCAAACTCCAGTTTTTCAGATAAACAGACCAAATGAGCAAAACAAAAGAGGAGATGTCTCATTTTGATCTGCATTTTTGTGTGGAAAGCATATTAAATCCAAATAAAGTGTCTACTTTAATGTCAAAATATGGGTGAAATAATGTTCGACTGTCAATCAGTGTAACAGATATATTTATGTAAAAATGAAACAACATACTTATTCTGATCTGTACCTATTAAAATGTATATAAGAAAAAAGTGATCATACTAAATGTTACTATATTTTGAATGGTTGATGACAAATGGGTTACTGGTTTGAAGGATATAGTGGCAAAAAATGGTAAAACTTTTAAATGATTTAAATTTAAAATTAATTAATTAGTATTTTGTGGGCTTCAATGACCCTTAAAAAATATTATTTTAATAATTGCTTGACAAGATATTTTGGTATATGAATTATTGTCACACTGAATGACATTTTAGTGGGTTGTCTTCTATGAATCATGGTAAAAATGTGTGAATAAAAATAAGAAAAGAAAAATAAAATTAAACAAGATGCATTCTAAGGTATGGAGAAAAAAATAAGATTTAAACTTGAATTAAACTTTTATCATATTGATGCTTGACCCATATGGAGTAACTCACAAAATTTTTATTGACTTTTGTCACTAACAAAGTCATTCAGAGATCCAGTTCTGCGCTATATTTGAGTCTTGTTATATTGATGCTGGAATAAACTCATATTTTTAGTATATTCTAAAAAAGTTGTAAGCTTGTTGTGTTGTGGAGAAACACTGAAGAAATAAGCAGAACCATTTGCTGAACTTGTAGTCATCCAGATGTAATAACTAACAACTACTTCACGAGAAAGTCTAAAACAAAGTACAGTATACAGTTTCAGAGGAATTTGTGGGTAAACCTTAACACTATTTTCAGTTCTTGCAATTAAGGTTTTTACATTAAGGCGAAATGCCATGAAGCTCGCAAACTTCCAGCGTTTTATTTAATTTTTTTCCCAAAAGCAAGGCGACTTCTAAACAAAGAACTCAACACAACAAAAACTTCAAACTGTGCATGAGACAAAAACACATGACTTCAGACCTTTGAGCATTTATGTGTAATAGCTGCTCATGGGTTTGGTACAGCATCAGTTCAGCAGTGTTGTGTGTGTTTTTCAAGTATTTTAGGGCTTTTGTTTCCCCGGACAGGAAGGAGGACACAGGAACAGTGATGTCAGGATAATTCACTGCTGCACAGTGTCGTCTTTTGGGCTTTTTTATTCTCATCCTCCTGAATTTGTCCCTTGTCCAAGATTTCTTTCTTGCGACTTACTGCTTACCTGAACAGACTCTCTATGCTGAAGCGTTTCTGGCTTTAATTAAGTCTGTCCTCGGAGAGCAGCAGAGGAACTAAACTTGAGTTCACCTTCCTGTCTGAGAGACCACATGCAGGCTCTGTGCTGTCTGCCCGTGGACCTTCATGTTGTGATTGATGGATAAAATCCAGTATTTTACATTCTATTTAAACTTAAAAAACAAACAAAAAAAAATGTGTGAATGTTCATCTTCAGTGTGGCCTAAAGAAACTTTCTAAAGTGTTTTGAGAGAAACAGTCAGCATGCTGGGGAGGTTTTATAGAGGACAAGGAGTGTGCACTTTCCCTTCTTAGCTTCACCTTTGATGATCAGATATCTGTGACAAATAAGCACTCCAACAGAATGAAGATTAAACTCTGTCAAGCCAAGCGTAATGTGACTCTGCCGTTTGTTCCTGAATGAGGCTTGGCAACAGCCGACTCTCTCAGTCCAGACAACCCATATAACTTTACTTTCTTTCACTTGCTGAATAACCTGATGTCCCAGTACTGTTATGAAAAAGCAACAGATATAAAGTGTATGCTCAGTCCGGACTATAGCACTGTACAGGACTGATAATCATCCAGTCACAGTGATACACAGTGAGGCATTTGCATGACTTTTCACATCTGAACTGTTTAAAACATGTCATCATTTACTCACCCCAATGTCATTTTGAAGACCATCGGATGAACATCTTTCTTCTGAGGAACATGAAAGAAGATAGTTTGGAGAATTTTGGTGACCATAAACTTTTCACTGCTATTGATACATTTCTTAGAATAAATAATGAAAATCCTTTACTTATTTGATACACCTTTACTGATTTTATTGAGTAAATGAAAGAACATCTTTGATATTGCTAGTAATATTTCCAGATGAACACTTACTGGACTGAAGCAACTTCGCTTTACTTGATTATCCAGACATAATTTTTTAGAAAAATCAGTGAGTCTCAAAAAACAGGCTTTTAAAGGAATGTCTAAAGCATCAATACATTTCATGTGTCTAAACCTTAATTCATATGTAAGGCTTTGCAGGGTTAACATGCATTTCCAATTCCAAATAAATAAATAAATCCATGTCATTGCCAGGTTCAAACAGTGTTTTTGTATTTAACATGGTATATTTTTCTTAAAGCCTGAACTGGTTTTGAGACAAACGAGACAGAGAGAGTCTGAGTGCATAATTTAGGATCCGTTTTAAAACATTGTTTCTGTAGTTTGCTAGCCAGCCATTTGATGAGTATAATAACATCTTGGTGTGACAGCACAGGAGATCAGACGCTGTGCTGTTTAAATGTGCCGCAGGAAGTTGTTTATTAGTCTCAGCCGGATGGTGTCTGAGGTCTTGGTGGGTTAATGGTCCGGTTGGAGCTGTTCCACAGACTCATTTGGCTGGTGGTCTGTTTGATCCCGCCTCATCTGGATTCTGTGGAGCCACTATTAGGAGTTCCTATTCTTCAGACTGAGTCTTGAACTCTTGCTGAGCTCTGCTCTCTACGTATCTATCTTCTTGCATTTTCTGAAGATCTCATCCTCAGTGGTGGAGTGAGACAATGCTCACTTAAAGGGTCATGAACTACATTTTTCTAATATTATAATGTTTCCCGAGGTGCACTTTAAACACTGTCATAATTTAGAAATGCCTTGATTTCATCCCTCTGTAAACACCCACTGCTGTGATTCGGAAATATGATTGCATATTAAATACGTTTTTAACGTGGAACTTAAAAACTGTTACTACAACATTACAGCTGCCGAATTAATCATGAAAAGTGTTGATTACTGCATTATACCTGTTCTCTCGTTGCATTAAGGAGTTTTAGAAAAAGTGCAAAACACAAACCAGTGAAACATTGAATATTTTGCTGCATTATTGTTGAGATGTTTTTTTTTTCCATAAAAGTCTGTTTGCAAAGCATGTGTCAAATTAAGACTGGTTTACCAAAGAAACCACAAACAAATAATGCTCTACTGAGACTTTCACAAAGCTGAAAAAAAAACACTTTCCCAACATTAGGATCTTTGGAAAGTAATGTTATTTTATAGGCAAGTGATCCTGTTCTAAAGAGGGAAATTAGCATGTAAAGCTGTGGAAAGGTGGGGGGGCATTTCAAACATTATTTATGCATACATCATAACTGCAGTGTAAATGCATTCATGTCATCTCTGAGCTGCATTAAACAGTCTCATGTTTCCTCTGTAGTGCAAAGATGGATTTTGTCGATACTTATTTAATTTGATTGCTTACAGCCTATACTGTTTTAATATCATAATAATTTTAACATTTATTAAAAAATGTTAGGATTTACAAGAAAGGGGATGCTTACATTTGAAAAGGTTAGAAAAGCTGTTTAAAGGTTAAAAATGCCATGGAAGTCACTTTAAGGGGGCAAATAGCACCCTGTAGTGGAAAAGTTCAGTTCTATAACTGTTTATATCCTGGATTCACTGAATCTTGCATAGTGTCCTTCTTTTTGGCAGCGCTAAGTGACTCAAAACTGAAAGAAATCCCATGCAGTGTGTATTCAGCTTTATTCTGTTTTAGTGGATTAGATCTGTTTATTTTAATGTATTATATCATCGCCCCAAAGCCACATTCGCTTCACCTCTGCCCTTAATATGATTTATAACACGCACATGATTGTGAACTTTTTTTCTTAGAGGATATTAAACATTTAAGCTCCAGCTACTATGCAAATATCCTGCTAGTGAACTGAATTTATGTGGTATGTTAAGCGTAATTGTGGTTCCAGAAAGCATCAGCGGCCCCAGCGTGGCCTTTCTGTTTCCATTCAGAGTGAGTCTAAAACACACCCAGAACACCATTCCAAGCTTACAGAGTCAGTCTGCTTCATAATGCAGTGCTCACATGGCTCTAGGTTTCAAAAGAGCCCTGGAGATTTTTAAAACATATTTTGGGGTTTGTTGAGGGAAAACCCAGTGAAAAGTATTTAGCAGTAGCTAACTGCAAAGCATCTGCTTAGCTTCAGTTGAATGTTTTGCTGTCTAAAAGCCTGTTCACACCAGAATTAAATGCATCACAAATGAACAATCTGTTCACTAAGAGAGAAATGAGAAGGCACTCTGCTCAGTCGTGTGCATTAATTCTGTACACTCCCTCACTATAACATTTCACTTTAACAGTGACACATGACAGCCTGGACATCAGCTGATGTTTTGGTCATAAAATCTCTTTTGCCTATGCATTCTTCTCTATTGGGTGCCATTTCTGTCCAGTTGTCTATTTAAAACAAAAGTTCATCCAGAAAGGAAAGTCTGTCATCATACTGCATGTTCATCTTAACGGCTTTATTTTTTCTGTGAAAATGCATAAGCAAATGCATAAGTATGTTAAATCTGCGTAGAGGTGGATTCAGAAACCATATTTACAGAAGGTGCTGGACATCATATGCAGCATACTGTACTTCTCATTGCATTTTTGTCCAGTGATTGTGATGAAGGGTGATTATAGCATTTATGTATTTGAGTTTGATATTAGTTGGTATGGGCATTGTTAACTTGGACAGACTGATTTTGTCAGTGTATAGAGTTTTGTTTTCGTTTTCTAGGGATGTGCCGCTAACAATAGATGAATCGTGATAGTTGAGTCATGATACTGTATGATGCATATTGCAGTTTTTGTTGTGCATACCTTGCCCGTGTTTTTTTTTGCTGATTTAATAACATATAGAGCACTTTGTATGTGTGCAGCACATATTATCTATTGCACAATAGATTATTCGGGATGTTGAGTGCATCCAGATATTTCTACAGACACACACCCCTGAACTACTGTGCAGTGTGGAGCCTGCGTCAGAATGATCACAAGTGTTGGAGGTGAAAGCAGGCGATGGATCGGAGACCCGGACACCAGTGACCTCACACAGATGGAGGGAGTGAGAGGGAGGAAAAGGGAGTGTTGCACACAGAGGCCTGAACAAACAGTGGAGGATGAGAAATTCCTCAAACAGTGCGCCGTGGGCCGGATGTTCTCGCTCCAGCAGAGCCGGGTGTGGTGGGATCTGTAAACACTGCTCTGTGATACGGGCTGATAGAGCTTTATATTACAGGACCACCACACCGCTGCAATCCAGATCTCTGAGTAGTGTTCGTTTCTCTGTTATGTTGAAATATGTGTATGCAGTATATAGACTACCGGTCAAAATGAAATCTGGATTTCTGATTAATGAGTAGTGTTAGTTTATTTTTTATGTTGAAATATGTGATTATATATATATATATAAATATATAGATATATATATGCTTACCAATTCTGATGAAAAATACAGTAAAAACAGAAATAATGTGAAATAATTATTATTACAATTTCAAATAACTGTTTTCTATTTGAGTATGTTGTTGTATAAAATTTAAATAAATATGTAATTTATTTCAGTGTCACATGATCTTTCAGAAATAATTCTGATATGCTGATTTTCTGCTCAATTTTCAGTTTTTAAAATTGGTTCTTATTATTATTAATGTTTTTGCTGGTTAATATTTATGGCTTTTTTCTTTGATGAATAAAAAGTAACATTATAAATGCCCTTGTCACATTTGATAAATTGCATGCATCCTTGCTGAATAAAAGTATTATTAGTAGTAGTATTAGTATTATTATTAATCATACTTACCCTAAACTTTTAAATGGTATATCATGGTGTCAAGAAAAATATTAAACAGCACAAGATTGATAATAACACATTTTTCTTGAGCATTCAGCTTTGAGCAATAAATTATATTTTAACATACATTCACTTAGATTTGTTATTTTTTATTTTAGTTATATTTATTTTTATTTGTGATTTTTTTTTGTATTTTTTTTGTTTTTAGATGTTTTTTTTTGAGCATTAGAAATCGTAATTTTTGATCAGAATTCAAACATATTTTCCTTTTCGTTTTTTAGTGACCAATAAGAAACCGGCGCTGGTGTTCCTCACGAAGGTGAAGCAGTTTGGAGGCTCCTCGTCTTTCGTCCGGAGATCACAGTGGACCATCAGTCAGCTGCGGCAGGTCAACGGCATCGACTCCGTCCGAGTGAGTAGATGGCTCTTCTCCTTCAGATGCTGTGTTCTGTTTGATGCCATTGATCTTTGACTGCCTCTCCTCATCCAAAAATGTTCAGGATTGCCCAGAGTTTGACTTGATATTTGAGAACGGATCTGACCAGTGGACTGCGGGTTCAGCTGGAGAGAAGTGCGTGTTTGTCCAGATCCTGCATCACACGTGTCAGCGGTTCATCCCCGAAAGAAAACCGGAGTTCATCAACTGCCCCTCCAAACTGCTGGGAGGTGAGACGTCCCGTTCGAGCTTACTGTGCACTCTCTTTCACTATATGCTACTTTTTTGGTAGGGATGCACGATGTTGGACTTTTGCCGATATCCCGATATTTTTAAACTCATTTTGGACAATAGCCGATACCGATGCCGATACCGATATATTTCCTTTTGTTTGGAAACGACACCAAGTCTCTCCTGTGCAGAAATTATAAGCAAATTATTTTAATTTTTGGTTAGTTTTTAATAAGAACTTATTTGTTAGAATTAAAAAGCAACAACAATGAAGTTATTTTATAATTACAGTACATTGAAGATAACTATAAATAAACTATATTCAATTGCTGCATTTTTTTCAGATAGATGCGGTGGTAACCTTAACATTTTATTTTAAGATTTAACATTTGTAAATTGTCTAAAGCAAGAGTGGTAACAATTCCGAAAATCTTACACGTTACACACATGCACAACATGTTACACATTAATGAATAAATCAGTATATATAAAATTATTTTAAGAGACAATTTTTGTGTTTTTTTTTTTCATGTAAGCTATAGCTTCTGAACTTTAAATCAAAACATACTCATGATTTTATGACATCAGTTACTGCTTTATTTAATCAGAAACAGTCTAAATATTATTTGTGTATTTTGCTGTCATTTTATTAGAAGTAGGCCAACAGCGCCCCCTACAGAATTAAAACTTCTTACTGAGCGGGCTTTAGGATCGGGGGGAGACAGCTGCTGCAGGTGCTATTACTGTTTGTTTACTCTTTCATGCACGAAACGCATCATTCTGTATGAAGCGATCCAAAACTGACAATCTAATCATCATTTGGGCAAAACTTTGCTTCAGGAATGAGCCACACTTCTGAGGTGATCTAATCGCTAGCACACCCTGAGCACATATGAGTTAATGTATTCCTCTTATCGGCAAGACATATCGGCATAAATTTTCATATCAGGCCGATGCCGGGGTTTTTTTTACATTTAAACCCATTATCGGCCGATTCCGATATTTGTCCGATAATATCGTGCATCCCTATATTTTGGAATTTTTTTTTTTTAATTAACATTTTGGTAATACCTACAAAGAATGCCATCCCTGTCAGTCAATCAATCGATTGATCAATCAATCAATCATATAGAGGGTCTATTGTATGCATTTGGCTCATATTTGTATATAGTGGCTGGTGAAACTATTGTTCTATTATTTCACAAAAAACAACAGCTTTTTAAAATGTTACCTTCTGTTTTCTTGTTTGGATGTTTGATTATTGCTAGAAAATCATCTTTAAAAAAATCTAATTTTCAAACTTTATTTAAAGGTCCAAAACTTTGGTAACATACTGCAAAAAAAAAAAAAAAAAAAAAAAAAAAAAAAAAAAAAAAAAAACACAGAATACAGTATTCATTTGTAAGTATTGTTTAACTGCCACCTTGTTTAACATTTTTAAGGTGCAGGCATTGATGTAGGGTTATATCTGCAGATTATTCACACATTTGTTTAAGAAGGACGTTTTGCATTGCAGCTGCACCAATGCGCGTGTAGACAGTTCACGTTTGTATGCTACAATTAAAGTGTTGGTGTGTCGAGGAAGGTGCTGATGCTATTTTAACTGTGTCCTGGAGGAAGAAGCTCCCTCCCTCTCTTCCCAGCTGTCACTTATTCCTCCCACTTAATAAATAACAGCTTTTAGTGTTGCTGCTCGTCTTTATTCTTTTAGTAGCAGTCTGACTCAGTGACTGTGTTATTGTGGGAAGCAGAGCTGAGGTTCCTGAGGGTCAGATGCCTGGTTCTGTTGCCTGGCAGAACTCAGTGAAGCTGAGCAAACATCAGTACACCTGACTGTGAGCTTAAAGAGACATAATGAGAATGGATATAAAGATATATAATGGTTTTTAGTCACGATCTAGCTCAATTTTTGAATCATTTCTTCAAAGGATTTTATTTCCCAACCTTCAACCTTTAACATCCATCGAACTTTTCCATTGCTCAAAAGTTTCTTCATAGTGGTACATTTTTATTTAAGTCAGTGTTTATTTTATTTCAAGTAATGAATGTGTTTTTATGGTTCATGAAGGCATTTCAATGTTTAAATTTAAAACTTTAAATTATCAGTCACATGATCCCAAAACATATAATGCATGAGCATATAGCAACGGTTTTCTACATGTCAACATTGGTCACTCTCTAGTTAATGATAAGGTTAATGAGATCATGGAAGCGAGGAGATGACTCTGGCCCCTCCGGTCTAAGTCTCACACCAGTGCAAAACAAATGTGGAGAAGCTGCTCAGGTGTGGGACGAAAACTGTGGGGATCCATGTCACCGCTGGATCCGTCTCATTATTAAGTGCCATGGACAGACGCTGGATAGAATTAATGACATGTGCTCAAATGGGCTTTCATAATGATGGACACATTTGCACTTGTAATGGAAAATCTTGTGCCACCATGTTTTTTTCCACCATTAGGATGTCATTTTCAGGGTAATTTCTGTCTGCATGGTTTTTAGCTCAGCATTGTGCTGTAGCTCTCTTGAAAGCTCTCTAGATTAATATTTTGTCAGTGGAAGCAACTACTGTACATATGATGCCATTTGTCAGTGCAGATGCATTTGTGTCTCAGTCTCAGTCATGCTACCCTGGAAGTGCTTAAGTGACTCTGGACCACAAAAGCAGTCTTCAGTCGCTGGGGTATATTTGTAGCAATAGCCAAAATACACTGTACGGGTCAAAATTATTGATTTTTCTTTTTTCCAAAAAGTCATTAGGATATTAAGTAAAGATCATGTTCCGTGAAGATATTTAGTAAATTTCCTGTTGTACATATATCAAAACTTAATTTTTGATTAGTAAAATGCATTGCTAAGAACTTCGTTTGGACAACTTTAAAGGCAATTTTCTCAATATTTAGATTTTTTTGCATCCTCAGATTGCAGATTTTCAAATAGTTGTATCTCAGACAAATATTGTCCTCCTAACAAACCATACATCAATGGAGAGATTATTTATTCAGCTTTCAGATCATGCATACATCTCAATTTCAACTTATGACTGGTTTTGTGGTCCAGGGTCACATTTGTAGTAGAGGTGTAACGGTAAACATATTCATACCAAGAACTTTTGGTACGGGTCTTTTGGTTCGGTACACATATGTGCTGAACAAATACAGCATCATTTAAACCACTGCATGAGTGGAACTTTATTGGAAACTTCCAGTTGTATATATTGTTACTTTTGATAAGAAACAAAGTATCATCTCTCGAATTATGTCCATTTCTTTCATTTTGGCGCTCTTTGATGTGGCATTACAGATCGCTGTATAAACTTTTCAGTTCAGTTAAATAACATGCAGTTAAAGGGATAGTTCACCCAAAAAATTTAAATTCTGTCATTAATTACTCACCTTCATGTCGTTCCAAACCCGCAAGACTTTCATTCATCTTCGGAACACAACTTAAGATATTTTTGATGGAATCTGAGAGTTCTCTGACCCTCCGTAGACAGCTAGGATCCTAACACGATCAAGGCTCAGAAACACAGCAAGGAGATCGGTAAAATAATCCAGGTGACATCAATTCAACTGTAATTTTACAAAGCTACGAGAATACTTTTTGTGCGCAAAGTAAACAAAAATATCACCTTTATTTAACAGGATACGTTTTCTATGTTGTTTACGCTTTGATTTGAACGAAAACAACGCTGCTAGGCTGACGCGGAGGAGACGAATTGTTGAATAAAGTCATTATTTTTATTTTCTTTTCACACAAAAAGTATTCTTGTAGCTTTGTAAAATTACAGTTGAACCCCTGAGGTCACATGGATTATTTTCCCGATCTCTTTGCTACATTTCTGAGCCTTGATTGCGTTAGGATCATAGCTGTCTACGGAGGGTCAGCGAACACTCAGATTCCATCAAAAATATCTTAATTTGTGTTACGAAGATGAACAAAGGTCTTACGGGTTTGGAATGACATGAAGGTGAGTAATTAATGACAGAATTTTCATTTTTCGGTGAACTATCCCTTTAAGTGTCTGAAAACATTACATTCATTTTCACAAGGCATTCCTGCTAGCACACATTCTGTGGGGGTGTTTTCCTGACGCGTTTCTTCTGATGTGTGTGCAGGGAACAGCATCCTGCACGAGGCAGCAGACACGGTTAGCAGCGCGGTGCAGAAGGCTAGTCAGGCGCTGAACGAGCGCGGCGAGAGACTGGGACGCGTCGAGGAGAAGACGGGCCAGATGATGAACAGCGCCCAGCATTTTGCCGACACTGCACACAAGGTGAAGTGTGCCACATGTCTCTTTACTCTTAGCCAGTTTCTGCAGACTTTCTAAAACTTATTCAGGTGAAAACACATCTGTGCTGCTGTGCTGCCTTCATGTGGCGAGGACGAACGAGACACAGCCGCTGCTCAGAAGTTTGTTTCTGAAAGAAGTCTCTTCTGCATTTATTTGATCAAAAACACAGTAAAACAGTAATATTTTAAGATATTATTTCAAATTGAAATAATTGCTGTGAATATATAATAAAATGTAATTTATTGCTGTGATCATTACTCCAGTCTTCAGTGTCACATGATCTTCAGAAATCATTCTAATATGATGATTTGCTGCTCAAGAAAGATTTCTGATTATTATTAATGTTGAGAACAGTTGTGCTGCTTTTGTTTTTGTGGAAACCATAATCATTTTTTAAACATTAACATAATAACATTATGCATGTTTTTAATATCATTGCTATGGATTTTTATAAAGCATGAAATTGTATTTTATTCTTTACTTTAATGCATTATCAAATTAACCAACATATTTATGAAACAAGCATGCAAGGGACAAGAGATTATGTAACATGATTTTTTTTCCTCAATTCATTAGACATTTCATACTCTATTTGTACAGTAAATTTGCAGATGGATCTTTAAATTTCTCTCTCTCTCTCTTTAGCTTGCCATGAAGCACAAGTGTTAAGCCTTTGCCGCCTTTGCCATACTTTTGGAGAATCTGCTACAAATTCCTCACCCCTGCTCATCCTCTGCTATCAGAGAGCGTTACGGGACGTGCATGAAGTATCATATGAAGGACAGTGTGTATCAACATGGCTGGGGCCTTGAAAAGATCGTGCGTCCTCTACACATGGATGGGATACTTGGTCATTGCAAGCTTAAACAAAGCCTTACTCCTGTGTTCTCACTCTGACAGACCTTAATTATCATTTTAAAAGATTCATAACAAAATAGTTTCAAGGTTCAAATGCCTGCTGATATGTAATATCCCTTCTTTTTTCTTTGCTTGATTGTTTTAACCTATTGAGTGTTTGATAAGTGCCATTGTAAAAAAAAAAAAAAAAAAAAGGCTTTTGCTGATTTATTTTTATTACTAAAAATAAAGTTCTGAGGCTAATTTTAATGGTGCAGTGACCCACATTCTAAAAAATGTAGTTCATCTTAAATTTTGTGTTGTAAAATCTACACAGAAGTGCCCTGAGAAAAGACAAGATTCACACCCTGTTACGCTGCAGTTTAGGAAGGGTTGTGTCCTAACTGGATGTGTGGGATGTGTAAGTTCACGTACAGTGAAAGAATGAGAGGAGACGGTGAGGAGATACAGCTGATCCGGTCAGCAGTGGGCCAGTCAAAGAAAATATCACGAGGCTATGGTTAAACTAGACTACAAGTGTAGCGTTCATTTTTAAACTGACCGATTTCTGCATACCTTCAAGTACCAAATATCTTTGCAGCAGTTTGATAGCTTTATTTCTTTATTTTTCCATACAGCTCACACTACAGATCTGGAACCGGCCAGAGCTACTACAGAAACATGCACTCACATATATCTTTGGGAATATTGTAGCTTTAACCCCCCCCCCCCCCCCAAAACTTTACTAAAAATATATGCAGCTATTAAAATAACATGAAACATGCAACATGAATGTTTACACATAACAAATTATGTATTGAGGTAATTAAACATATTACAATTTATACAGTTTTATCTGGTCAAGTTATTGTCTGCTGCATTTTAAACAGGTTTTGTCTTAAGAAACCTCTGCCAAAAAAAAGCATATGGCTACTTCTTTATTGTATTTTGCAATGTTATTTTCCCATTTCATTGTTTGCGAATAGATAATGAAAATGTGACCAAAGTCTGTATAGTTCTCAGTTTTATGTTTTGCATTTAATAATCAAATGATTCATAATCATTCACAATAAATATACATAACTATATCTGTGCATTAAACCCTGCCTTAAAATTGCATTCAGAACACTGCTTTACTTCATATAAAACATGTCATTTGTGATATGATTTATAGCTTCATTCTGTTAAGTGGCATCAGCAGTCATATGGTTTGTTTTATGGATGTTGAGAACAGCTCTGATGTACTGATGTCTGACTCTTGCTGTCTGACTGCATGGCTGGGGAATACTGCCAGAGACTGGCGTCATCGTCAGAAAAACAGATGAATTATGAAACTGTCATGTGCATCCCAGGCCTAGATGTTCATGTTTTTCATGTTACGCATTCATGGAGAAAAACAATCCCTGTTTGCAGTGATCTGATCACGTTTTTGAGAATGTAGAATAGCGTTATCTCAGTCCCTACGTTGTAAGTCTTTTTTTAAAGGGGACATTAAGATATTGTTTAACCTTTAATACATTGTGCCTGTGCTACTGCGTGGTAAATGGAATAATTAATGATAATAAATGACATCATCATATCTCTGCTCTCGTAAGTACATTTGAAGCACTCATTCCGATACTGGAAGGCATATTTGGGATTATGTGATATCAAAATGTGTGGCCTTTCCCCCAGAAGCTTCTTTATTTTTTTAATTAATTAATTATTTTTTTCTTTCTTTCTTTCTTATTTAAACGATTTTTCTTTGTTTCTTGGGTTTCTCAGGAGAACACAAAGGGGGTTGGCTGTGTGCACTTTGAGAGTTTCCCATTGAGGAAGCTCTGCTCCAGCCTGGCCCATTCCTCGAGGGATGGGAGTCAGGTATCTGCACCTTGTGGTTCATGGTGGCTCAAATCATGGGGATCGTGGAGTTGGCGAAGGAATTCATGACAGGTGTTTCCATTTATCATGCTTCATCCATTGATATCAAATCTGGCTGTGAATCCACTTCTGGCTATGTTTGAGGAGCTGCTGGAGGTGGTCACATAGGCCACGGTCAAGCTCAGATTTGATTGGCCAATGGAAAAACAGGAAGAGGCTTGTAGTATATTAGATGCAACTTCGTTGTAGGAGCCTTCTGTTACTGCCCGATCTCCATACGAGGTGTCGGAAATGTGGTAGAACCACTGAGATCAGTGGGTAGAACCTGTACTTAGCTTGCATCGTTACCCCTGGGGCTTCTAATTATTTGATAAGCATAAATACATGACGATGCCCCAGGTTGAAGAAACTTACTCTTCTGTTATCTCTTATCTAATAATTTCTCCCCTGGTGTGGCATTGTCTTTGAAGGCTCCAACCCTGTAGGGTAACATCCAGCTTGGCGGGCAAAGCTTATGCAGCAGCAGGTCGGGCTTGGGGTCCCTGCATGCCATGGTGGTGTTGCAGGCCTACCAGCCTTGGATGAGGGTTAGGGTGTATCCCTTAAAGTGATAAAAGAACTTCTCCAGGCCACATATCTGGCTCTCCATGCCACCTGGCATATGGTGCATATCATCGGCTGATCAATGGCCACTATGGTTGCCACAGAGAGGCATCTGTGGCTCAGTTTGTCTGCAATCGAGGAGAAAGACAAAGAAAAGTCAGGGGTTGAGGAGGCAAACCAAACCCAAGATGGATTCTGAGAGCTATCATTTCGGCTAGAAAGACAAAAAGATATAGTGGCCTTGATGCCTAAGGGCTCAAGAGTGTGCTTCTTGCCGTTCTCTCTTCTGAGGGTATCAGGGCACAAGAGGTTGTTTCTTGGGGTTGGCTCTTTTTAATGGTTCTCTGCCAGTGTGCTGTTAAAAAGAGAGAGAGAGAGAGAGAGAGAGAGAGAGAACCTTTTACAGTAATGGTGTACTTTTTTTCAAGGCAGTATTCTCAGGAGAGTGTATTGCCAACTTCACCACCAATGATGTTTCTGGGGTGAGCAGTCTCTGATGGGCTGCTGAAGTGTGGCACATGCCCCCTTCTTGGAGGATATTGGGGTGCAAGTGGTGGTTAGGGCTGTTTGCCCCTAAAGCACACCATGCGTTCAGTCAGTCCCACATTTGCATTATTCAGCTGTTCCCTGCCAGTAGGCTGTTTCAGTGCACCGAACAGAACCATATTGGGCACCTCCTTGAGTCCCCAGTTCACAGTTTCCAAGCACTGAACAAACTCTTTCTCTCCTCATAAATATTCAAGGTTGTTGCTTCCTCCTTAGTCTCACGTAATCAGACCTTCAGGCTGAAGGTCTGGAATCTATGGCAGCTTTCATTGGCCAAGGCCCGCCCATGAAGCCGTTTGATCGACATGTCAAACAACCAATCACAGTTCGTTTTGTACATCATCACATTTCGGGGCGTGGAAATGTTGCCACAATAACAAACCGGTGTGTAAAACTCTCGGACATATTTTAAAGATTCTATGCCGCGAACTTTAAATATTTCACATACTTTTGAAAATCCAGTGTTTACGTGGTCCTGATAGGCGTTCGTCGTCACAGTTGTAAACACTAGGTTTTCTTCTTTCGTGAGGGGGGTTTGGCGCCACGGTATCTTTGTTTCCAGGTGGAACATTAAAGAACGCGATACATACGTCTCGCGGAAATCCTAATTCAACTAATCCGATGAAGACTTCGACACTCCTGAAGTGTTTCCACTTTCTTGTGCCATATGCTTCAGATGTTTAGCCAACAGTCCGTGGGCATGATGTCTGAGGCTGAGACTACTTCCTCCTAAGATCATGGCAGCATGATGCCTTCTGCCTGGATCCCGGGGACCATAGAGAGAGTTTGCAGAATCAGGTCATTACTCATCCACCTTGTTGTCTCAATGGTGTGTATCACATAGTTGTGAGCACTGGGCAGGTTCTGCTTGTATCGAGGCATATGTCCAATTCTAGCTGATTTTTGTGTTCCAATTTAAGGACTGGTTTATCACGATGAGTCTAGAGGTTGCTTACTGATCTACCTGGACATCAGAAGTTCCCCATGCTGCTTCTGAAGGAAGCAGGCCTGTATCAGGTTCTTCTGTCAGTCTAGCCTTGTCACTTCCCTGGCATGTAATCTGCTTATTGAGATTTTATCGACTGGCTGATGTTGGCTCAATCTGATGATTAGCGTTGGTATTGCACTGTTCATATAGGGTTTCTAGATGTGAGGGAATCTCAGGAGAGGTTAAGCCGAGTTCAGACTGCACGATTTTTAAAGTAGTCGGGTCACTGTTCTTTTCACACTGCATGACTATCTTGGCCAGCATTCAATCGCTGCTGTGTTCACACTGCACAATGGATCGGCGACAGATGGTTTCACACGACATGACTTTACAATAGGAAGAATCACCAACAACTCTGTCTGGCACGCAAACTACATTTTCACAACCAAACACACGCGAGATGTGACAAGGAAACAACGCGATATCACGCGTACAAGACCGAGTTCTCACGTGAGACTGGGCTAGCTCAGATGAAGCGTCAAACAGACACGGGTGCTCCTGCCAAATTTCTACTAATTTTTCTTCCATTTCTTGGGTCCAAATAGACAGAGAAGATAGCCTTTTTCTGAAACAAAGCCATGCTTGCTGATATTGTGGTCTATAATTCCTCCCTGAACTCTCCGCTGCTCTGTATCTTGCTCTCTCATTGGCTGTCGGTCATGTAGTTGTCAGTCAGAACACTTTTCACACAGCATGATTTTGAATCGCCGACAGGTCCAGATATTTAGCATGCCAAATATCTCACGAACATCGGCGACTTGTCGGCGATTCTCTCAGATCGCGTCTTTGCTCATTCACACTGCGTGATTGTCACTCGCGTGAATGAGCACCGATTTGCCTGTGATTTCGGGCATTTGTCGATGATTTCTCATAAAAATGTTTTTGTGACAAAAAATGGTGTGATAAAATCGTGCAGTCTGAATGCTGCTTTATTTGCATCAAGCTGGGTCATGGCAGATGTGTCAGCCTCTTTGAGGACTGCTGGATCTGAAGACAAATCAGTTTCTTAAATCCTGATTATGCGGGCAGACCTTAATTTTGCTTAACGTCCCACATCATATTTTATTTTCATTGTATTGACGATGTTATGATAGATGGCTTTCAATTAGGATTTATTTCTAGTGTATTGTATATACCCGCCGAAGCAGGTGCCAAAGGGGAAAGCACCACCTTCGGATGGCGGAGGTAAGGCAGAGTGAAAGTAGTCTCTCGACCAAGGTCTCTACCTTCAGACAGTCTGGGAACAATCTGGGAACTCTATGACGTAGGTGCCCTTTTATGGCCTTGATGATGCGCCACACTCTGTGAGTGTTACGGGGCTGACGAGACGTGAGACGTGCGGATCCATATGCAAGGCTTTAATAAGAGACGTGGTCATAAACAGGCGTGGGTCAAACAATGGCAATCAGGTATAACACAGGTAAAATAAAGAGTAATGATAGATCATGGGTGGGTCTTTGATCGGCAAACAGAATCCAGAGGGCAGCGACAAGAGGGGAATCCAATGATACGAGCAATAGTCCAGGCGAGGTGCAAACACAGTCCGAAACAGAAGACAAAGGGTTAATCCAATAAACAGAGGCAGAAGTGACTAGAACTAGAAGTGACTCCTTAAAGTAATACTCGGCAGTTTGAAAGTGATCTGAGTGAGTGTTATATAGTGAATGTGTGATTGGTTTCAGCTGTGTGTGTGTGTAATCAGTGCAATGGATGATGGGAACTGTAGTCCGGGGTGAAGTGCAACAGTGGGTGTGGTGCAAGAGTCCATGTAGTGAGCGGGTGACCTCTGGTGGTGAGTGAACGGAAGTTCATAGACCAAATTCATGACAGTGAGACTGCCAAACAATGAAATTGGCGTTTTCACACATGCTTCAGACACTAGTCACACCAGAGGAATTCCCATAGCATTAGAAACCAGGACGCAGCGTCTCATTCTTGTGTTACATACACAACCCTGAGATACTTCTTGGGGGTATTCAATACTTTGCCAGATATCTTTTTTTTTCTTTTCGTCTCATATATTTTTTCATCCACGTGTCCCTTTAGGTGCTCCATTAAGTTAATGTTTCATTGTGCAAAACTATTATTTTTATATTATAGACATTATTTTTGTTAATTCTATTATACTGTAATTACCATACATGCAGTTTATATGACATTGTGATAACTGAAAGACTACACTGAATATTTAACAAAATTATGGAAAACAGGTGATCAGTTATAGGACATAAGACTTACAGTTTCCCCTTATGCATGCATATCCAATGGACATGTTATGTTGATCCAGATACCCCTTGTGTTTCGTTGTCTAAAGACTTGTGGTTCTTTTATTTAGTTTATTTCAGTTCTTCTCTTGTCCCAGTTTGACCTTTGATTGTTTAAACAGTTATTTAAAAGACATGACTTTACAGAGAATAATGCTTTGGGGCAGACTGTGAAACTAACAGGTAAGTATTAGTATTATTAACAATGTGTTCCAGATGTGCGTCTACATTTATTGAAAGCATTCTTTCAAAAGCAGCTTGGTTGAGTATTGAGTTGCACAATGCAGCATCATTCATCTGGGATATGCTTTCTCAAATCTCAATAATAGATTTATTGCAAGAAATATTGTTCTTGCATGATTTATCTGTGTGTTTTTGCAATACATTGTTAGATCATGCCTCCACGCCAGAAATATCAGATCCAACCCTGAACGCCAGATCCTGTCAGAAAATACCCGTTCTGTCTGGTAGCAGAACAACTAGCCAGAAAAGTTATCCAATACCCAAAACCCATTTAAAGCAAGTCTTGTCTGGTACCCAAAACTGTATTTACAGTCTTCTATCAGCCAAGAAGTTGACTGAGAAAAGCCAGTGAAGAGCGGAAGCAGGAGACGAAGTAATGATGATAAAAATGAGCAAAGTTTATTGAATAATCTTAGCTGCATATGTTTCAGTGCTCAGACTTTGTCTGACCAGCACAAATCCAACAAGTATTATACCACAAGCACTATCAAAGAAAAATTACTGCTTCACAACAACGACCTGTGATTTTAAAGTTTTGGGAGTTTAATGTCATTTTTGGGATCTTACTCATGAAAACAAATATCCCTTGAAACACACAATCAAACAACTACACAACCATGGAAAAATAATGTAGAAAATGCATATAATATATAAATGACAAATTAATGAACGAATCAACAAAATGAGTAAATAAATGGTTTAAATAATTAGTATTAAACTATTAGTAGTTAAAATTAGTATTAAAAAAGTATTAAATAATATTAAATAATAAATTAAATATTAATAATTAAACTAATTAGTATGCATAATTATATGATTAAAATTATATAAAAAAATTAATAATAAATATTTTTAAAATAATATTAATATTATTATTAAAATTAAATGAAAAAATGATTATAAATTAATGAATGGGGAATAAATGAATACAAAAGAAGGGAAAACACGACTCAAATGCATGGCTGCTCTCTTGAGCAAAACACAGTTTGTATTTGAAGATGCTTACATAAAAATCTTTTCCCCCTTATTATTAAAAGTGTGCTGTAAGTGATTGTTCACATGTGTGCATCGAGGACGGGCCGTGCTGAAGTCACCTTTGAGCTCTACCCAGAGTGATTTGGCAGATGTGAGATGTGACGCAGCGGTGAGCAGCTGCCATCTCTATATCTGGCTCAGGATCCTGCTCATGCCTTTGGCTTCCTGTTGAGTGCAAAGTCAGCCGTGCTGGAGTAATCATTAACCCACTGCACACACCACACTGCTGTCCTGTCCGCTGCAAACATAATACCTGTGTGTGTGTGTGTGTGTGTGTGTGTGTGTGTGTGTGTGTGAGAGAGAGAGAGAGAAAGAGAGAGAGAGGAGAAGAGGGCAGGAGGATGAGCTTCTCCTCCAGTGATCTGTAGAGTTAAGAGATAACAAAACTAAACAAATCCAGACCGCTTTAGATTAGGTTCAGTTCAGTTAAATCAACACTCACTTTAACCATTCTCTGTTAGCTCAAGTTTATGATTAACAACCAATCACACAATTCACTGGCCTGCTTAATGTATTAATTAAAAATGTATATAGTTTCACAAAGTGCTGAGCAGTTTTAAAAGCTCTAATGTCTAAATTTTGTATTTATATTAATTCAAATAAAAAATGGGATATGAATGATCAAAATGTAATTACGTGCTTATGCGTTAAGGGTAATTCATATGAAATAAATATAAATAATTATCAGCTAAATCCTGACAATTTTGTCTCTAAAATGTTTTCACTGTGAACTGCATTCATTTGGAGAAAGAGATGCAGGAGAGTGAAAAATGTCACTTTGCTTGCAGCTGATTGGTCCAGTTTTGGTGACCCACAACAAAACCTGCTCTGAAGCAGAACATGAACTAAGCAGCATACAATGCAACACAAAACCTGAATGTGCATAACTAATGACAAAGATCAGAAAAACAATACTGTTTAAATAAAACAAACAAATGTGAAGCATCACACACCTAGAAATAACCAACGGTACATCATACTTTCTACTTCAGTGTCCATACAGTAAAATGATGTATTTACTGTAAAAGATAACCAACAATTAATTCTAAAAAAACTTTTACATTACAGTTCGTGTTATTGTTTAGATGTCATATTAATAGCAGCGTGAACGAAAATGACAGATTACCAGATCTCACTGTTTATATCATACCATATAGCACACAGCACAATAAAACAGCTGATTCTGAAATGTTATATTTAAATATGCAAACTGTGTTTAATTCAATATGCATGACTTTGCATACATTTCTAGAACAGAAACCTGAACACTGCATTAAGCCAGGTTTATTTGATCTCTTTTTATCAGAAACGACTGTCGACAGCCAGGAAATAAACAAATACGTTTTGTCCTTGGAATAAAGAGGTATATAAATCAGCTGAATGATGAACAAACCGCTCTGTAAAAACAGTTTATAGATAGGCATAAAACTATAAAGTAGTGAATGAATGCTGGTGAGGTGAAGGTTAGACTCCGTGCAGGAGGGAAAAACAGTAGTGTCTCGTCCTCAAAAGCAGAAGCTGGATGTCTGTAGTGTGTATGTTTCTAGGTTTGGATGCATTGCTATAGCTGTTGTCCGTCTGGTATCTCTATCAGTGACGGCTGGAGCAGCAGCGCTGGATGTGTGTTTTAGCTGCTCAGGAACTGATTTCTCCTGCAGGAGGACAGACTGTATATCAGCTCTTAAACATGATTGATCACATTCATCAAACTCTTCCTCTGTAGATGCAGGAGACCTTGACCTTGACCTAGACCTCACTGGTGGACTGGAAGCATCTAAGGATGTTTGGCAAAAAAAGTCTATACAGTATGTTACAGTTTGTTGTTAAAGTCGGTATGAAATGAGAATTCACACCATCTGTTTTCAAAATGCATATTACAGATCTTATTCTGAACGAATCAAACTTTCATATATATATATATACATACTGCAGTTTTTAATCAAAATGTCATAATCTGGTCTTTCTGGTATAGAAGCTTATTTCCACAATAGAATAATAAAAACAAAAGTCAGAATTATGAGAAATAAACTTGTAATTGTTTTTACCAAGCTTTATTTTTTCCTCACAATTGCAAGCTTATATCAGTCATGGTACACACTGGGAGCACGGGAACGAAGGAGAGAGGAGACGAGAGGTAAAGTAAATTCCATGTATTTACTCAACACAAAGCTGAATCACAGAACACGAAATGATATTTAACAGAGGACGGGAACGAGGAGCAGAACACACTTTAAATACACAGTAACTAAAGAGACACACCTGGAACAAATGAAACATAATGACAGAAATGGAAAAACCATATAAGGGCATAATCAAACTGGAGCACGTGGGGAAGGAAAACACAACACGAGACATGAAACAGAGTCTGACAATATCTTACAATTCAGACTTTTTTTCTCAGAATTTCAAGAAAGGTCAGAATTGTGAGGAAAAAATGGCCAATCATTTTGTCCCTTGCAAGCTCATCTTACCTTCTTCTGCCTCACTTCTGATGAGGAGTTCTGGCTGTTACATTAATTAATACCTCACACTGATTAATAGCTCATGAAGTTATTATACAAATGATGGATTATGAAATCAAGCCATTTTGATCTTGAATAACATGCACAGGTGAATCATTCACAAGGAACATAAGTCATTTGGGTCAGTAATCTTTTTCTTCTGTGCTTCTGTTGTTCTCCACCAAGAGGCAGCAGTGTTCAGGAAAACAGTTTTCCAGCAGCAGAGCAGAGAGGTTCCCAGGGTGCAGACATCAGCTGAGCTGCTTCATTTCTCCTCTGCACTATCACTTTCGAGTCAGCTTTCCTTCACATTTTTATGTCTCTAACTGTTTTTTTTTTACACCTCTTCTTTTGACAAGATAAAACTTAGATCTATGTGAGCTTTAACCCTCTAGTCTCTGGATTAATTAATCATTTTTCATTCCCCCCCAAAATTAATTTGCATTATGACCATTATCATATGACATTTTCTTTCGAGATCACATGTCGAACCACCCTGTAGTTTCCTCTTCAAGAAAGATGTCTTGAAGAATTTATTTATTTTATTTATTATAATAATAATTATTATTTTGCTCTGTATTCTGACACATTTCATTTTAAAGGAGCCTCTGCTGGTAGATGCCATAACTACAGCCTTGTTTTACCATATTTTTTACATTTTTGAGTTCTGGACAAAAAATTGAATGCAAGATGATGCCATTAATATGTTCAGTCAGGTTTTTTTTAAAACAAAGACTTAAACATTTAAATGTATTTGTTTGTGATTGTTTAAAAATACACTAGCAAATTGCATGACCTTTAAGACACAGACATACAGCATGCTAGAAACAACAAAACTGAAATTTTCATTTTACTGGGTCCTTTAACCCTTTTTCATTTAAGTGAGTGAACTGAAGTGACACACAGCCAAGTATGGTGACCCATACTCAGAATTCGTGCTCTGCATTTAACCCATCCAAAGTGCACACACACGGCAGTGAACACACACACACACACACACCGTGAACACACACCCGGAGCAGTGGGCAGCCATTTATGCTGCGGCGCATAAACAAAACAAAATGTTACTTGTTGCATCGAAAATAAAATAAAATGGATCAGCTTCATTAAGCTTGATGTTGGAAACACATTTTCATTTGTCAAACATCTGAAAACAAGACATATTTACACTGGACACTGGAACACACTTTGTGATAGTGGGACTGTCCCTGATCTGGTCATCAATATTTATTGGATAAAATTTTGCATAGTTTTGGGCCACCAACGTAAACTTGAACTAGATTTGTTCAGAGATTTCATGCCGGTGTACTGTAAATGGTTACATTAGAAGTATGAGAAATCTACCAAGCTAACAAAATTTTTAAAAAGCTATTTTTTTTTTAATGAAAACATTATTTCTGCATATATTTACTGACCTACTTCAGCATAGAAATAGAGGGAACATAGACAGAGTTTCTCATTTTTAGTTGAAATAAATTAAAAAGTTGATTAAAAGTTTTTTTTAAATGTTTTATGAAACAGTTTTTATTTTTATGCAAACATTAAGAAAGCATTCGGGAATGTTACTTTTCAAAGTTCTCTGAATGTTCTGAGACAAGAAGTAACATTTTTTTTTTTAACTTATTTTTTAAAAAAATGCACAATGTATAAATAACATTTTGGTGTTCACGGTTTAACAGACCTCATTTATGAAAGGTTGCTTAAAAACCATCCTCAATTTCATCTTACAGTCATTACTCCATTGAGTATAGTTCTACATGTGATTCAGAGAGGTACACACACACACACACACACACACACACACACACACACACACACACACATATGCATATGCCTCTCTTTCAGATGTAAAATTTATAAATCTCAAATGCGTTTTTAAATTGTGCGCAGCTGAATGGTTTCAGATTTTCGCTGTGTAAATGCCCCCTAAATAATGTCAATAACATAATAAAGCACCAACGTCCAAATCCTTAACTTGAGAATGGTGAGCTGCTTAGATTACCTGCAGGACTCTGACTCTCTGCTACAACTGTACGTCTGCTTAGACCCTGATGTGGCGCTTAGCACTTTTCTACGTCAAAGACTGCTTTCATAAATCTGATTGTTGTGGATTTTAGCACACATGCACTCTAAAATCAAATCTGTGTGTTCATGTTTATCAAGTGAGATCCCAGGACTCTATGTTTTGTCCCAACAATGGAAGACAGGAAAGCCAGGTGAAGGAGGTTTGGGGAAATCTGGGGGCAACATTCAATATTTTAGCAATTGTGTTTGGTGCCACTAGTGGTGCAGAAATAACACACAGTACAGTTCAAATGAATTGGCCTCTGCCTCTAGAGGACACCTGCTGTAACAACCAGTGAGCCTTATTATCACTAATTACTGCTCATTACAAAAGCAACGAATGCAAGAATAAAAACCAGAAACTCTGTCTATGTTCCCTCTGTCTCTATACTGAAGTAGGTCAGTAAAAATATGCAAACATCCTGAATTAGACCTTGACTAGTGTTTTTGGCTGTGAGAAAGCACTGCAATGCAGCTCTGTGTGTGTGTGTGTGTGTGTGTGTGTGTGTGTGTGTGTGTGTGAGAGAGAGAGAGAGCGATAGAGAGAGAGAGAGAGAGAGAGAGAGAGAGAGAGAGAGAGAAAGAGTATTGTGGTAACATGTAATTACAGTAATTGTATCCGAATGAAAACAGCTGTTAAAGTAAACATTTTTGATATTAAATGAAAATAAAGAATGTGCTGTAAAGAAAAAAAGCTTGTGTGTACAAGATGTAGATGTAGAGATACAGTGAAGCAAAATGTGCAACTTACAGTTCACTGCACCACAGTCCAGACTCGTCAGTTCTCTTCTCTTCTCATAAACACACTCAGACAGTTGTTTTCTGTCTCGCAAGTGCAGCTTGTGTTTAACTGAATGACTGGCGAAAGACAGAAAGCACAGAAGCTCCTCGCTAAACTCACATTTCAACTGCAGATTTCAAATCAGCAATACAATCTGTCATGAATGGTACCTTCAAGCTGCAGATTTCAGTTTGGTCCATCTGTTGTTAATGCACTTGAAAGCAAAGAGTGTGAGTTTAGAGAGCGGGTGGAACTTACTTTATAGAGCCGCCATATTGGACTGCGCTGCAGCTGAGTAAACGAGTAAAAGTGTCCTTTTAAAAAACATTAGCAATGTCTGTGGCAGCCTGTCGTATGTCCGTGTTTTTCTGCAAGGCTTGTGAAGCAGGGCACTGCATATACAGTAGGCAGGCAATATTCCTGGGAAAGCATGTAGGGAACAGCTTACAGTATATTGGCCTGCAGCAGAGGCATGTTATCCCATAATGACTAACCTGTTCATCACCAGCTTCTCTGTTTGGAGTGAATCCTGTGAGGCTCTGTAAATATGTTCCTGTCAGATTGACAAATAGAAATGACACAATGAAGCCACACTGCAAAAAAAATAAATAAAAATAAATAAAAAATTAAATACAAAAATTAAAAAATTCTACATTAGCTTGTTTGGTGCCAGTATGATTGATTGATTGATTTTTGTAAATGAATACTTTTATTCAGCAGGGATGCATTTATTTGATCAAGCATGACAGTAAAGACATTTAAACTGTTACGATAAATTTTTATTTTGAATGCATTTATAACGTTATATCAAAAGTTCCAGTGAAGGCATTTATAACGTTTTTTTTCATTTTTGTTTATTATAAGATATGTTTCTTGAGCAGCGAATCATCATATTAGAATGATTTCTGAAGATCATGTGACACTGAAGACTGGAGTAATGATGCTGAAAATACAGCTGCACATCACAGAAATAAATTACACTTTAAAATAAATTCACATAGAAATCAGCTATTTTAAATTGTATTAACATTTGACAATTTTACTGTTTTTACTGATTAAATTAAATGCAGCCTTACTGAGCAAAAGAGACTTTCAAAACATAAAAAAAGAAATTGTAAATGTAGTGTATGTAGTTATTTCCACATATGACAGTGACACAGATGTGAACTGAAAATGTCACATTCAGTTTGATGACTCATCTGTTTTTCCTCTCATCTGCTTTTGGATATGACAGTGTTGATTATTATGTTCGCAAGATATTATTTCAGGCGGGCTGACCTAGTGACCTCAAGGCTTTTGTAATTATGTAGTTACTGTATGTATGTACTGTATGTACAATAAATGAACTATGAACAATTCCATTTTGTTTTGAATAAAATCACTTAAATGCACATTCAAAAGCATAACATTTTATCACTTGAATAAAAAAGGTCACCTGCCAATCCGATTAACAATAACCCAGCATTCAATGCAAGATGAAATCTTAAAAGAGAATTAAACAAGCGGAGATGCCCAGTCATCCGAAATATCCCTCCTCCGCACCGGAACTGCGTGAGATCAGCGGGACTCTGGAAAGCCTCCAGATAGGACGTCTCCGGTGTATCCTTGGATCTCCTGACACGTTTGTACTGTGCAGCTCACGTAGAGATCCACTAGCAAGCCAAAATAAGGATCGTGAGAGCTGCAAATGATGGGTGAGTATTTTTCATACTCTCTTAATGTAATAAAAGCACACAGACTTAACAAGGAGCTTCCTCATGAATGCTGTGTGATTATGATATTGGGATGGAGGATAGCAAGGGTTGATTTCACATTCACATTTAAAGTATATACTGTATGTAAATACATTTACTGTGATGAGTTTCCGAGTCCTCTGCGACCCTACAGAAGATAATACTGGTGAATATGGATAACTTCTGCAGGGAACATGTGACACAGAATATGGAATTACATTGCCACATTATATGAAGGAAATCATCATTTAGGAAATGCAATACATTCCAGATTTGGAGTATGCGTGTCTACCAGTATTACTGTGCTGGTGAAGGTAGAGAGAGTGGAGATTACATGTCCTAGAAAAGTAGTAAATTATTCAGTCAGAGGACAGATACATGACAAATGCTAATTCATAGAAGCTGATACTCTGCTTGGTGTTCAGCTGTCCTCATCCGCCATTAGCCTTGTGAAGAATAAGTGTGCTTAACTGCATTGAATGTGCACTTGTGGTGAACTTCAATCTTAAAAGTATACATTAAGTATATTCAATATTGCAGATAATATTAACACCCAAGTGTACTTATAGAGAAACATTCATAATTATGTCTTGTTTATTTTTAATTTGACATGTTACAGTCATTTAATTTTAATAATCTGTTGTGGTTTAAAAGAAGCACACTTATTTTGCTTTTACTAACATACTAAGCACATGTAAAGTACTTGATTATAATTTTAACTCTATTTTATTTTTGTATGTTATATTTATATTTTTTATATTTTATATTTTTTAACTTCATAATTGCACATGTGTAATTACAAATATTTTGTTAAATAAACATTTAAATGTAAAAAAAATGTAAATAAATTAAAATCTAAATAAATAAAACGTTTCAATAGAAATGACACTGAAGTATATTTCAGTTTAAGGTTTCATTTAATAATGTGCTCAGTTCTACTTAAGTGGGTCAAAAGGCACACTTAAGTTCAAATAATAACATTTAATATAAATTTTAACTATAATACATTTTAGTTAATTCTAAATAACATGCAGTTAAGTGAATGAAAACATTAGTGAAGTGAAGATCAGATCATTTTACTGACTCGACCTTGTTGATCAAAATGAACCTATTTTTAAGCCATTTCATTTTATTGGTTAGATTTTAACAGCCAGATTCCCTGAATACATCTGTCCTATGCAATCTTGATTGTAATTCAAATTAGGAAATCATTAAAATGCACCCAAAGATAATTTATGAGGAACATAAATGATTATTTTACCTCTCAAGTCTTTTGTTTTGTTTGTCATGCATCATTCATGAATGACCCATCACTTCCCACTAAAGTATATTCTTTTAAAATCTTATTTCTGTAATAAGTCCTCTTTTTAAAAGCATGCTTAAGTGTTCACATGAGTAAGGCAAAGGTTTTTTATGGCTTTTGAAGAACAGTTTTACTAATCATTGTGTTGAACATCTTTGAAATAAATGCCTGGCTGTGTTCCTCAGTTGACTTCATGAAATTTTAAAGACTCTCAATGAAGGAACTCATCTGTGTTGAGTTGGGCCACGCTGTCCAGTATTTGGCCTGCAGCAGGATTGTGAAAAGGGCATCTTTGCTCAGCATTTTCCCTGATGCTAATGGCTGCTCATCACTGATGGAAATCGATAGAGCCAGCTGGCGTGATGGGCAGACCTTGAGAGCTTTGGAGGAAACTCTGGATCGATCTCAGCCTAAGTGAGAGGAGAACATGTGTACAGAGAGAGACACTGTCTCAAAGTCAGCGCTGAGGTACAGAGTCACACACCGACTGCTTCAGCAAACCAGCGATAACAATAAAAACCAATGAGATTGATTGTTTTTCTTGTGTCGCATCCAGAAATGACAGAAGATCCTGTCGATGATGGTTAGCTCACAAATAAAGTGAAATGAACAAAACGTACGAAACAATGCTTTGTCCTTCAAGTCATTCTTCTGAATGAAAAAAGGTTGGAGACAAATTCAGTGGCATTACGTGGGACATACTGTGAAAATCACAGCTCTAGACATGCAGGGATAAAGTGTTGGGAGTATTTCAATGACAATGTAATTTAGCTGAAATCAAACCTGAGTTTATGAACAGGAATCATTAAGTATCATGTACTCATACACAATGTACAATTCCTATCACTGAAAACCTATAAAGAAATAGTTTCTTATTTATTTGGTTTTTTTATTATGATTAGTATTATTTTTTATCATTGATTAATAAAAAATAATATAATTTTTTAAAAAAAAACTAACTTATATAATAATAACTTATAATTGCAGGTTACAGTGAATTCATACGATTGTAATTAAAAATAATAAAATGCATGAAGTGCTGCCCTAGCCCCACCCATACATGTAAGCAGATCATATGAAAACATATAAATGAGTTAGTACTAATTCATCTGAATTGGTTACCAGTTTGTCAAAATGTAAAATATTTACAAATTGCCACTGAGACTGTATTATGCCATGATTTGTAAAAGTGGAAGCCTGTCATTTATATACACACTTAAAGAATTGGTCAGCCCTGCACTTTCTGTCCAACCTGTTATACTGTGACATTTCCTCCTGTAGAAACAATGGTTTGAACATTCTGACATCATGACATCACCTTCTGATAATCTCTGCCCTGCATTGCTTAAAATTCAGCAGTAACCTCCTCAAATTAAAATATCATCTGCAAGAAATAACACCGTTTCTTGAAAATAACTCATGTGCATCATGAACAGGACAACTATAAAAAGTTATAGTATACTTATTTTGCCTTTTCTTTCTTGTTGTTATTGGTGTATTTTAGCATTTTATTTTATTGTATGGCTGTAATTGAATGTTACCAATGTTTTGTCAATGTAAAGCATTTTACGGTGCCAGTAAAGCTGCCTGAATCTGAATCTGTGTGATTCCAGAGAAACTCTGTTATGAACTTCATGAAGAGCTGAAAAACATCCATCCACAATGTGTCTCAACAATGCTATGTAGTTTACAGAAAATGTGTTTACCGCTGAAACAGCTCTATTTTTCTTCTTGTGTCAGTGAGCTATAGATTTACAAGAGTGGCCTGGAGTTTATCCTTTGAACGCGGTCGACAGGACTGATATTCAGCATCAGTACCATTAAAGGTTGTTAACAGAAGACTGAGCCTCAGAATGAAGTTGTGCAGTCTTTATTTCTTGTGTATCTTCCATAACGGAGAGAAATATCGTGTGAGTCCCTGACCTCTGTTACACCCGTCTTGGGTTTGTGTCTCTATTACCTGCAGTGTATCTCATGCCTCTGCTCATGTTGGCGCGTCTGTCCTGCGCAGTGGCCGTGAGCGGCTGATTGATTGCTCACTTAAGGCCTGAACCCTGTAACCCGGGCGGAAACTGGTCGCAGATCAGCATTCTGCTGCATTTCACTGGAACAGTGTTTTTTGTGAAATTTATCTTTTCTCTTATAGATTATTTACTTATTCATTCTTCATATGGACAATGTCAAAACTGTTATTATACATCCCTTATTAAAGCAAGACTTTTAGTGAAAGCTGCTAGACATTTATTTACTTAAACTAAAACGGAGAGGAGGTTGAAAATTAGATTTTCATTGTCATTTTTAAACACACCTATCACTGCCAACAGCAACAGCATTTGTTAGGATCACTGTCACCGACAAAACACAATACTGTTGTTATTTATCACTTCAGCGTTTACATATCACAAATGTAAAAATCATTAGTGTTTTGTTTAAAAGAGTATTTGAGATCATTGACGTTTGGCTCACTATTAAGGTGATCAGATTTTTAAAATCTCAATTGTTATTAATCTGTGAACTGAAAAATGGGAACATTTTGTATTCACAAATGATGATATAAATAATAAGTTAAAATAATTTATCACAAATAATTGTGTATTTCACAAACTAAGTATACTATATACTGCAACTACAACCTTCTATAAATTTTATAACTTCTATAACCTTCTATATGAAATGTTATTTTATGTTTGATAAGGTTCAGTTTGTCAACACAAGTTTCATTAGGTAACTAGACAACATTAGTTACGTGAACTAACAATGAAAAATCCTTCTAAAGAATTTCTTAATCTAGGTTAATTTTAATTTCAACATATACTAATACATTCAAGTCAAATGAAATGTTATCTGTTAATGTTATTTAACTGACCTGAGCCGACACAAATAATAAAACAATGAAAAGTTGTATTTTTATTAATTGATGTTAAAAAAGATAAATAAATATTTTAACAAATGTATTGCTCCGTTGTTCGTTAATGGTATCAATGCATTAAAGTAATGCATAAACGTTAACTAACGGTACCTTATTGTAAAGTACATTAAAGGTAAAATATTGAAGTCCCTGAAAGTGAAATGTAAGTAAATGAGTGGCGTTGATTATGTAACAACACGGTCATCAGGTTTTGTTAATTTTGCTGTCATTATAACAAAAGTAGAAAAAGTCATGTTCATGTTAAATTCAACTGTTCATAAATTTTCAGTGACAGTGCCAATTTCAAGCGGCAGAAGCTGCTGGCGAAGCGTTAAAATGAGCAGTGACTACAGTATGGTGCAGATGATGATCCAAATCTGCAGACCTCCAATCTTTAATCGCTGTCAGTGTGAACAGGGCTTGATCCTGCTGATGCATCATAAACTGCTGTCATTTCTTTAAACAGATTAGAAGGCAGAATCCTCAAACCTTGTTACAAATCTGATTAAGCTGCATCAGAGGGTTTAACAGACTTTGGGTCGGGGGAATTCACTGAACTGTTTGTCTGTTTCAGTAGTTCTCAACCCCGTTACTGGAGCCCTGCACCAATGCACATTATCAGTGTCCCTGAACAGTGCCCCACAAACATTGCTTTATACAATTAAGGTATACAGCACACAACAGCTTTTATTTATTTATTTTGCATGTAAACAGCAGCTTGGAGATTCCAGTAAATCACATCTTTTGTGTTCCCAGATAAAAGACAAAATGATACAGATTTGTGCATAACATGCAGGGGAGTGAATGAATTGAGCTGGAAAATTTTGTAGCGCTGCCTTTGAAATTGAATCAGCATTGAATTGAATTGAATCAACATTGAACTAAATTGAACTGAATAATCATGCTGTTTTCTTCTCTGGAGATGCTTTGTAGCTGAATTAAATTTGTATCATAATTGATGAACTTCGAAACATTGACTTTGTTATTGAACTAAAATGAATCAACATTGAACTGAATTGAGCTGAATAACGACACTGTTGTTTTGCTGCACTGTTTCTATCCAACATGTTCAAATACGTCACACTGGCACACATACAGAAAGCTTTTCTTCTTTTATTCTGTAAACTGTTTGATTGCCACTGCAAACATTTTTTACTATACAGTACTATGATGGACATTATGAAGATTCACCAAGGCTCTGTTCCAAACACAGATGAAGAGTCTACCTATACAGCATTTTTCTGCCAACATGAAGGCTGTTTGTTTTGGCACTTTGTCACAGCAAATCTCTGTCGATGTCTACAGCTGCCTACCCTTGTGAAAAAGAAGTGCACTTTAGCATACGATTAAAAACTTTTTTCACCAATATAAATAAATGTTGACTGAATGTAATGATTCAGATGCTTAACTGTATGTTATTTACAATTAAATGAAAATTCTTAAAAATATATAAATATAGGGTGCTTTTTGACCTACTTAAGTAAAACCTACTTTCATAATTACATCTATTGTCTTTGAAATATGGCTAAAGTTACTGTTGCCGACAAGAGTTTAAGGCAAACTAAATTATACTTTAAATGTGATTTCTATTGAAACATGTATATCATGTACTTAAATATATTTTGTAATTAAACAATTTTAATGATAAAGTTGCAATACAGTCCATTTAAAATATATTATCTTTAAATGTAATATAACATCACACTATAGTTAAAATTATAATCAAGTACTTTATCTAGTAATATGCAGGCAGATGTCTGAGTCTTTAAATGCAAGGAAAAAAAGCAAAACGAAACCAGGAAACAGGGAACTCTAACTAAACAAACAAACAACAACAACAACAAAAAGAAGAAGAAGAAGTGTAAACATAACAAGAATCAAGAGAAACATGCAATACATCCAAAACAACAACAAAAACTGCACAGGAAAAACACAAATGTATTAATACACATGGGCTAATGAGAATACTAGAAACACCTGTGAACAATAAAGGGCTAATCATCAGCAGAACTACAAGTGGACTACAAAAAAACAGGAAGTACAAAAAAAAGTCCCAACACCACTTAGGGAATATCTAACACTTTACATGTGTTTTATATCAGTCAGCACATCAAAATAAGTGTACTTCTTTAAAGCATGGCAAAAGATTATTTAAACATAATGATTTAAAATTAACTTTAAAGCAAACCTTTAAGTTGACATTATTATTATTAAGTGCACTTTTAAAAAGTGTCCTGAAGAAACACAGTCATAAAAGTGTCTCTCTTATAGTACATGTAGGTGGCCTTTTAGTTCATGAATATTGTATTATCTGCAAGTACAGATTTTCAAAAACTACTTTTTAGATTTGAAGTATACTACAAGTGCACATTCAGTACAATGAAGCGCACTCCTTTTTCATAAGGGTATGTAGACAGTGAGGCAGTAAAAAAAAAAAACAGAACCTAAAGGAAGGAAGATATCTGCTGACATACTGCACATACACATCCGCAAAAACACTGAAGCAGCAGTGCAATCATGAGACACTGCATGGACAAGGGTGACTGGAATCCTTGTGTCTTTGAAGGACCTTGCACTGATTCCAGGATCTTCTTCCCCTGCCTCCTGGCATTCCATTAAAAACCCATATTACAAAAAACAAGGCAGAAATAGCAGGGGGGAAAACTGAAGTATGAATTAAATGTAGCAAGAGAACAGATGAAATTGTTGCTATCGATCAGGATGGGCTTGGGAAATGTGCAGTCAAATCCAATCGTTCACTGTCCCGTGTGATTTATGTAGTGTGCTGGGAAGCTGTCCGGTCAGTGGAAAACATGTAAACCTGCAGATCAGTGCTTCAAACAGGTTTGAGCCACACATGGACGCTCGTAAGTGGCCTATTATTCAGCCAGACACCATTAGAAGGATGTCTCAGTGATTTACTGCACACTGCAGACTGAAAAAAGTGAAACTGTGTCGTTTATTGAAAGTGCATTTTTATATTGTCTAATGGGAAATAAAGGTTTCTGGTTCAAACCAGTTTTGTTAATTTTGTCTAAAAGCAAATAACACTCCCCATGGAAAAGGTTCAAAGAAACAATTTTGCTTTAATAGTATTTCCCTTGACACCAGGGTGTCGATGTAAACACAGACTGGCTAGGTTTACTGACTGCAGAAATTATTGTGGGTTTTATTTATTTTTTAATGCATAACAAAATATATAGAAAATCTAATGGATGTTTTAAAATTGACATCACTGTCACGGTAACTACTGTGAGGAGTCAGGGAATGCAGAGACGTAGGAGAAAAATTAATAACATAGTCTTTAATAATCCAAAACCAGGGGTAACACAGGGCAAGCAGGAACACACACGTACTGTAGCACGTAGCATGGACAACACCAGACAAATGAATCACATGACAGACTACACTTTAAATGCCAGACTAAATGAGGGTAATGGACAAGACACACCTGAACAAAAAAAAAAACGCTCTTGCTGTCCATGGCTTTTTCCCTCATGACGGGTGTTGTAGCCTGCTCTCGCATCTGGTCTGACGATACTTGCAGCTCCGGCTTTGCGGCGATCCTCAGCACTGTTGCTCCATTCAGCGATGGCTCGGTTGCAGCGGGCTCGGCTCTCCGTCATCTGTGGGCTTGGGCTTGAGCTCCGCACAGCGGGGTGATGGTGGGCTGGGCTCTGTGTCTGGCTGTGCTCGGGGATATATGCTATCCAGACACTGGACTGAGCTGGAGGGAAGCTATCATTTTCATCATCTCAAATGATATTATAACCTCTCTAGATAGTAAAAAGTCCTGTGCCGCTTTATTTATTGATCTGTCTAAAGCTTTTGATTCAGTACATCACAAATTAATGTTACAGAGACTTAGGTATGTAGATCTCAGTTTGAAAACTATCTTTCAGAACACACTCATTGTGTGCCTGTTGAAAATTACAACTCACCTTTTCTTCATGTAAATACTGGAGTTCCTCAAGGATCTGTTTTAGCCCCTTTGTTATTTTCTATTTATATTAATGATTTAGGTCATGGAATTGACTCAGATGATACAATTATTTATACAGCAGCAACTTCTTTAAAACAAGCTTTACAGCAACTACAGGATGCTCTTCTAATCTGCAGTGCTCATTGTTGCAGTTAAAATTGGTTTTAAACTCAAATAAGACAAAGTATATGATTTTTAGTCGTGGTCGCATTAAGGTAACAGATCTGACAATTAAAACCTTGAATGGTTCACTTATACAAAGAGTTCCTATAAATATCTAGGTATTTGGATGGATGAAAGATTAGCTTTTAATATACATAGTGATAAGTTGTTGAAAAGTTTAGACCAAAACTAGGCTTCTTTTATCATCAAAAAAACTGTTTCCCTTATAATGACCATAAGAAATTAGTAGAGATTACATTTTTTATCAATAATTGATTATGGTGATCATTTATATATGCATGCAGGTACTTCTTTACTTAGAAAATTTGATTCTGTTTATCATGCAGCATTACGTTTTGTCACTGGTGAAGAGTCAAGGACACATCATTGTATTTTGTATGAATCTTTAGATTGCTTATCTTTACAAAAGAAAGTTACATATGTAATTATTTATCGTAAAGGCTCTATTAGGTAAATTACCATCTTATATTTCTAATTTGTTTACTTTCCATATACAGTAAATAGTCTTTGTACTAGATCAGGTTCCTCTTTTCGGTTAATAGTTCCATGGGTATTGTCAAAATTATGCTCCTTGGGCCTAGAAATGAATTGCAAAATTTGATTAATCTTGACACACTTCCAACATTGAGTATTTTTAAATGTCTTTTGTATAATAAGGATACTTGTAATTGTTTTTCATGATCTGATTTTATTTATGGATTTGATTTTGTAATTTGTGGTACTGTCTCTGTGATTTTTTTTGTATGAAACTTTATGTGCTGCCGTCTTGTCCACGTCTCACTAGAAGAAGAGATAGCTATATCTCAATGTGATTTCCAGGTTAAATAAAGGAAATAATAATGGGGTGGTGGTAATTTGCGCCGATCCAGAACAGTGAGTTGAGCGCAGTGTCTTCGAACACCGTTAAAATGGCGAGCTAGCTGAACTCTACTGCATACTCTAAGAAGGGAAGGTCCTTACAGGCTAGGGAGGTGAACATTGTGGCGAGGTGATCCATGGGGAAAACAAAACAAACAAAAAAACACTATGCAAAACACGGAAAACAAATGGAGGGGAACACACAAATAAATTTATTTTGTAGGTCCCGTGTTCTGTTACTACTGTTACTACTGTGAGGAGTCAAAGAACATGGAGAAATATGAATAATAGTCTTTAATAATCCAAAACCAGGGGTAACACAGGGCAAGCAGGACCACACACATAGCGCATAGCATGGACAACACCGGACAAAAGAATCAAAGGACATACTAAACTTTAAATACCAGATTAAATGAGGGTAATTAACAACACACACCTAAGCCAAATGAATACAATCAGACAAGGGAGAATCTGGGTCACGGGGAGCACATGGGGACAGAGAACACAACAAAACAGGTCCAGAGGCGTATTCCAGAAAGCTGGTTTACTAAACCTCTCGGTAAGTTACCATAGTAATTTACTCTGTGAACCTAACCTGGTCGGGAGCAGGTTTTCTTCGGTAAAACCAGAGTTTCTTTGGGCCTTCTCCCACTTTTTAAAGCGTAAGCGATATTTAAATACCGCATTCATTCATTAATGCTGTAAAAATGCTTTTATTGCTGAGATTTTTGCCTTATTTCAAGTACAAAAATAAAAAAAAAATCTTAAATCAAGATGTAGTTTCTATATAAAATAAAATAAAATACAATATTTAGTCTTGTTTGCTGGGGGAAATAAGTAAAATTATCTGCCAGTGGGGTAAGAAAAATAATCATAATGCAAATGGAAACAAGATTATTTTTCTTTCATTTTCATTATGCAGACACTGTAAATGTGACAAAAATGGCATGTCTTTTTAAATAGGATTCTGCAGATGAGGAGGCTACGTTAATTTGCAGGGAGTTTAATTCACATCAGGATTTAATTTAATTTAATTTAATTTTGCCATATCCACATGCATATTTATTTGAGCTGTACCACTTTTAAATGAAGTTCACTTAGTAACATCTTGCTGTAACCTCTTGAAGGTTTTCCTTTAGGATTTCCAGTGTGTTTGGATGCATTGATGACATGCATATTCCTATCTATCATCGCGCCTTCCGAAAATTAAACTGATTACTGTATGAAATGGAAAGATTCCAGACAGAAGGGTAGTGCAAGATATCTATGCCGTAATCACCACCACAGCTGTTAAACACAAATTATTCACAATTAATTTGGTAATCTTTATTTCCTACAAATACAAAAGCAACAATTATTCTTTTCCCAGTTGGATTTTAATATTGTGACCATCTCCTCTTCATCTGTCAGTGGTGCTGGTGCAGGTTCTCCCCCCATTTTACGAGTCTCTTCCTTCTTGCTGTTGACTGAATAGAAGTCAAATGTTTATTTCATTACCCTAATTAAGAAATGTATGTTGGATTAGAGAACATTTAATTATGTGAAAAGATCATTAGACTATGTGGAAAAGACCACTGCGCATTGAAATAGACAGTGATAGCCTTTTGAATATGTCATATGTTTGTAAAGTCATGTAGCCTACACCCATGAACCTTTTACACTTGAAGATTTAGCTGATTGAATTGTTTTTATGTTTATTTTTGTTCTGCTGCCAGGTTTTTGTTGTTGTTGTTTGTTTTTTGCCCGTGGGGTACCATAAAAATGAAGATCATTAGGACAATAAGTATTTTTGATTTATATTAAAATTTAAGTTTTGAACCAGCTGTTAATATAATTTGAGAAAAACAAGTTCAGCTCAATCTAGCTGTGAATGTGTGCTGGTTTAGGTTTGTGGTTTATTGGTACCAGTGGCAAATTTTGCTTTATGTGTACTTTTGCTTTATGTGTGTGGGTTGAGTGTGTTCCCTTTGGGGTGAATGAGTGTGACCCGTCCTCTTGTCCTTGTCTCGGCATTGCTCACAGAAACTCAAAAATGACGGCGTCTATGAATCACAGCAGAGTATTTTAGTGTTTGGGAAGAGAGCAGTGACATCGGCCTTGTCACAAGCAGCACCGCTGCGGGCCTCAGTCTGGTCACGGAAAATCAAAGATGGCTGTTGCATTGTTCATAAGTGTCTTACAGAAAACAAACTTCATGTTACCTTGGTTTAAGAGGCATTCATGCCACTGATCTATATAATGACGTGTTTTTTATTTGTAATGTTGCGTTTGTTTGTGTTATAAACTGGAATTGTTTGATTGAGCATATTGATGTGTTTGAGTGCCCGTATTGCTATTCCCTCCTGTCAGAAGGCATCATTCTAAAACCACCTGATTTAAAGCGCATCAGTCACACAGGATTAGTTTTTTGGATATGTGACAGTCTCATTTGTGCGGTGGCCTACTTTCCTGTTCTCCTGATCTCCAGTGATAGTCTCCAGCGTGTCTTCTCCTCCTTTGTGTCTCCTTTTGTCTAACCGTGTTCGCTACTGTAATGAACTTAAGTTTTTAATATGCTTTAAACAAATAACCATTTACCTGCTTAGGACATTAGCTTTGTAAAAATGTGCAGGAAGACTTCAGACATAAAAACACTGACTCGTTAGGTGGTTTTCTCAATAAAATCAAATGATTTCAGCAATGGAACAGCAATATGGTGGTGCAGTGGCTTCATTTTTGAATCCAGTTCTCTATTAAAGATCAGTGGTTCATGTATTGTCAGAACTACAATTACACAACAACAAGATGTAGATTCAGAATGAGAAGTGATGGATTGCTCATTGCTCTAACTTTCAATTCAGTGAATAAATGAAGTGAGACTACAGAACGCTTTCAAATATGATTTTTCAGCTTCATCTTTTGAATTGTTGCCATAATCAGAATTCTTAACTGACAGTGTTAACAACTTTACCATATTTTGCATATCACACGGTGTTACTTACCACCAACAAGAACTACTTAAAGTGTGAGGAATTATTTAAAAATCTCAAATAATTTCCTTTTAATTCACATCTAGTGTTGATCCAGAATCTACTAATAAACCAGAAGAAACTTAAATTATTTTTGGCTCTACATACGCTTTTCTGTTGAATTGTGTGTATTCTTGTTGATGTGGCGTATACTTAATATTCTCCATTTGAAATACATTTATCTTGCAATAAAATAAAATAAATCCATTCCATTTCCATTAATTTTACTTGAAAGTACATTTAAGACCTACAGTATCATACTTCCATTCTGTTGCCATTACAAATCCAATTAAATAATTGTTAAATTGCTATAAGCAGGATAATGTGCAGTCAAACAGTGATTATCACAAAAAATCTGGTTAGTCAGGACATATAATAATAATTCTGTAAGCCAAGCTCCAAAAATTATGCATACATAATCTAGAACATTAATTTTCAGAGTACAGAGTGTATCATCAAAAGAGAAAACATACAGTAAATAGTGTCATAAAACTTTTAAATACAGGACACGAATCTCTCTCAGGGATTAATCTTTTATATATAAGGACATTTTTTATGTTACTCATGTTTCATGTTACTCAATAAAAAATGTTACAAAATGGCTTTGCTATAGTTTATGTGCCATAATATTAAATGGCATATTTCAGCTGAATTGTCCACATGACCCAGAGGACAAAAACCAGACACCCTCCCCTGGCGTCCTTGAGTCATTAACCTCTCATCTATCATTCTTCCTAACGAACTTGCCCCCTCAACCTTGGGTCTGTCTTGTTTAAATCCATTGCTTACTGCTCACACACACATACAGAGTATACATTGAGAAATCTGATTAAGATTTTTTTTTAATACAGCTGTCTGTGTTGGAATTAGACAGCAGCACAACTTCCCATTTGATCTGGGAAAGTCACTCCAACAAACCTGCTGTTTAAATCAGAGCAGAATAGATGGAGGGTAACACCTCTCTTTTCTGTGCATGTTTGGGTTATGATCAAAGGGCTTGACCTCACCTGTCTGTGGATGACATCCAAGGGATCATGAGAAGATTCTTCAGACTGTAAAACAGGGCAGATTCTGCTTGTTGAGCATTCATGTAAAAGCTATTGATTTTTCCTTTCTCCCTTCCTATGCCAATCAATACATATCCTGTGCAATGCATGCCAAACAAAGGTCGAAAATAACAGAACAAGTCTCCTCATGTTATCCTCCTGTGTCTCTTAGTAAAATGGTCAGTCTTGTAAATATGATATTGCAACATCGAAAGCAGCTTTCATCCCGCAGTTTTTAACTGAAGCTAAGCAGCATGGTCCTGAATGGGAGACCCCCTGAGGAAAACTAATGCTGCTGCTGGGAGAGGTTTTGATGTGGTCAGCAGGGGGCGCTCATCCTGTGGTCTGTGTGGGTCCTGACAACACCTTAAAGTGATAGGGATGCTATGCTGAAAGAACAACCACCCTTTAGATGAGATGCAAATAATTTACTGTCGCTCCCTGCTGTATGTGAAGCTTAACAGTGTTGATTAGTGTAATGGATTTGAAAAAAATTTAAACCTGGGCAATACAACACTGATAAATGTCTATTTAAATGCACTATATGTAAGAATTTCCATGTATTAAATACTTTTTTATTGCCAAAGTGTGAACAGCTTGTAATAAAACTCAAGACTCGTGAAAAACAAGGCTTCCTAGATTGTCTATGAAAGCCTGTATACTATGTTTTGCCGGGAAAATTAAAAAGATGTGCTCCCAAGAGCCTCTGACATGAAATGAATGCTTACAGTGTTCATAATGATGAAAGCTATTCTGTACTGCAATATCAATGTGCGTGCAAAGAAAAGGAATTCATTCAAACTGTAATCTCATATAGCGAGATCTACATATCTCAAAAATACTTTATAATCAAACTATCATAACAGTGTTAGTTTGGCCTCATCTGTCAACATGATGCCAGTGAATTGTAGAGCTGGTGCATATCACCATCGCAATGATCTGATGCTTTCTTAACTGCTGTTTTCTCACCGCTGTCATTCTTGGCGTGTTTATTTTGTTACTGAGAGGAAATGCAGCACATATTTACATATCTAAATACTAGTGGTTGATCTGTGATCCGTACGGACCAAGCCCCACGGATCGATGGATTAATTGCTGTAATGTCTGTTTTGAGGTTTTGTTTTATGTTCTTGTTTTCATGTCTTTTATTTTGTAGTTTGATTTATGCTGTTTGTGTCATGGTTCCCTTGCCCTCTTGTTGTCTTGCTATTAGTTCCTCTTGTTCCTTGTGTCATGTTCCGATTGGTTTGTTCTTTTCATGTGACCCTCATTGTTTGTATAAGTAGTCATGTTTTTGCCATTGTCTCTTGTCGTGTATTAACGTAATGTTGTAACCTGCTGTCGGTGAGTCTAGTCTGTTCATGCCACTTCAAGTTTGTTTTTGTTATGTATTTTTTTCTTGTTTAGTCTGTGTATCTTGTTTGGATTATGTTTGGATTTCACTGTAAATAAACTGCACTTGGGTTCATCGCTACACTCGCCTTCAGTGGACTGATCGTTACAATTGCAAAATGTATCCATAATAGGGTGATAGTTAATCATTTGTAAGTGTTTACACACGTAAGCGATTTTAAACCATTCCAGCAAAAAAAGGCTAAGGGGAACTCGACTTGTTACTGGCACATGGTTTTCTATGTTCACAGCTGCACACACATGAAGCGCGCACACACAGAGAGGCACATTTCAGATTCGCATGAACACCAAACTGAATCCTCTTTTGTATCTCATTGCGTTTGAGCCGACACATATTCTGGTAAACGCAGTGAATGAGAACGACTGAGAAATTTACACAGAAATCATCACAGTCTATGGAAAGGTCAATTTTTCCAGTTGCAGAATGTTCCAAAGACCTCCCGTTGCTTCCAAATGGAATCAGGAGCCTTGTTGACTGCACCCTGCAGTGCATGCTATCACATCAATACTCACCTGAAAACCCTCATCACACTAATAAACCCCTTACTGGCACCCACACCATCTCTTACTGTCTGTGCCTCATGGAGAAATCAGTCAAATTGAAGAATACTTAGTAATTGCAAGCTGTTGACCTAAATGGAGAAGCACAATATACAGAATATGCCCAGACCATTTAAAAGCTGAAAAAGGACATTTCCATTCAACTGGTTTGTTTGTAGATGTCAGTCATGCAGCAGTGTCGTGCCTGGATACATGGCTTATTTGTGTTTGTTAGGGTCTTGGGCAGGGGTGGACGAATCTGGCCAGGGTTTGATCAGGGTTGGAGCTAATCTCAGCAGGAAATTAATCAAGAGGGCCATGGTTGCCCATCGCTGGTCTAGGGTTTGCAGTTCTCCAGGACCTTGATAATAGCTGAGAGAGGGAGTTGAAACTAAGATTTTTTCATCACCCACAGCTTAACAATGTAGATTTAAGATACCAATGGATTGTCACTAGAAGCCATTGGGCCTATTATACAGGCTGAAGTGAGTGGGAATTGGAGTGACGCAATGGGAGGCTACTTACTGTAGTATGGGGCACCATCTTACGAGTTTCCGTGAGATCTCATGTCACTGTGAAATCGCTCCTACAATCAACAAATGTGTGGTCTCGTGTGTGCATTCAGAGGATTATAAGGCTGAAACTGTCTTCATGTCTGTGGTCTCCCATGGTTTTAAAATTGGTTAAGATTTGAAAATGATCTAGTGTGTGGCCATCCTAAGTCAGTATCCAATCAGTTACAAATGGTCCATACTGCAAGGTTGTCCAATTCTGCTCCTGGAGGATCACCTTCCTGCAGAGTTTATCGCAAACTCTAATCAGGTGTCACTGTCAAATTCAAATCTCATGTAAACATTTTTGCGGCAGAGATGCTCTTCGAGATGGATTTCTCCTCACAACTCAAAAGGCAGAACTGAGGGAATTAATCAGCAAATTCAGCACAACATTTTTAACCCTCTAGTATCCACTGTGCAGAAGTTGCCGCATAGAATAACCAAAGGCTGTTGAGGAGAACAAGACAACATGCTGCCTGAGAATTACAGAACACAACACGTATGGTCTAGCCCAGGGGTGGCCCTCAACAGCCAGAGTTTTAGGTGAGTGTCCAAGGGTGCCAAACTCAGCTCCTGGAGGGCCACAGTACTGCAGAATTTGGCTTCAACTCTAAATAACACATCTGATCCGGATAGTCAAGTACTTCAAGGCTACTTGAAAACTACAGGTAGGGTTGGAACTGAACTATGGAGGACTGTGGCCCTCCAGGAGCTGAATATTGCACCCTTGGTTTAGCCTTTGCCTTATGGTACCAAAGATCTATGATTTGCAGTGCATGCATGTACAGTGTAATTTCTAAAGAAAGCACCGACTTACAGTGGTGGCCTAACTTTTTAGAACACCTGACAGATCTGAAAATATTTACCTTTTTTTGTCTCCAAAACATGATTTCATTTCATAATGTTCACGAGACATGCAGATGGATGCTCTGAGCATGACAAATATCAAATGAAGTGGGTCGTACTGTTTTTATCCACTTTTAACTTTAATATTTAGTATGTCCACCTTTTGCAGCAATTACAGCAGCACATCTCTCTGGCATAGTGTTAATATATTTCCTGAGAACATCTCATGCATTCTTCTGCAACTCAGGCCAAAGGTTTTCATTTAAATGTACAATAGATCTGTTTAGTTTATTTTCCAACTCGCCCCAAATTTGCTCGATGGGGTTGAGGTCCGGACTTTGAGGGGCCAGTCCATAATTTTTAATGTTCCAACAGATTCCTTCCGTTGCAGGTAGTTCCAGCAATAGTTTGTTTTATGGGTATTGTAATGGCCAATTCAACAAAAACAACTGAAGGATAACAAGAGGTTGGTACCTCAGCCTACTCTCCTTCTTTGTGATTTGTAATGGATATAATTCTGCCAAGTTTCTTCTGTTTCTGAGACATACAGATATAAGTCATTTTTGTTTATGCCATATTTGTTGTATTGTTTATGCTTGCACATTAGAAGGCTGTGTTTTCAATCAAACTGTGTGGGCAAATTTCAGGTGAAATAGCAGTGCATGACTATCACTGTTTGTGAGAAGAGAGGTAGCGGATGATGGTGGAGCTGGAGGGTGAAAGGGAAGCAGTGCAGGTCTGGGTGTCAGATGCAGATGCTGATGAGGCCGGAATTCAGGGCATGAGAGCATCCTGTGAAAATGTCAGCAGGCTGCACAGATCTCAGTGCTGATGGCACCTTCTGAAGGAGGAAAGGCCACTGCCCCTGCGTTAACACTATTGTGCATGCACCATTTCCACAAAAGATCAATTCACACATGTGCAACTGTGCAAGACAGTATAGACATTTGTTTTGCCTTTCAGATGCTTTGGGGTTTAAATTTAAATTCCTGTTCTGGGTCGATTAATTTCAAATTCAATTAAAAACATGACTAAAGGGAGCCAATTTTTAAATGCAGAACCTTGCATCACAGTACTCACCAATGCCTGTAGCCCATTCAAGTAGATTTTATTTTCTGTATGCACAACAAGCGTAAAATTTATTAATGAAACGAGAGAAAACCCCCTCAAGCATGATAATTAATTAGAAAAGAAAATAGGTTTTCAAAGAAAAAGCGTCAGAAGAACTGTAAGCGTTCCTGTCTCATGGACAGGACAGAAAGTCTAGTTATTTGAAACAAGTCACGTACTGTACAGTGGCATGCAGAGCTGACAAGCTCAGCAGGCCGGGCCAATAGCACCGCCCACAGTTCATCATTTATTCACCAACACAGCACGGTGTGTCTGCCTCGCTTCCGCTTGCCTCAACATTTCTCCTCTGCTGATTGTGTCCAGCATGCCATGACCAGTCACCTTTGATTGCTGCATCATCTGTTTTGGATATTTGCTGTACAATATGTAATCTTTGCTGCACATTTCCATTGTTGTTGTGAGTAGACACATGTGAAAGTGAATTTGGATGAATTGTGGTTGGTATAAAAAAACACAAACTCATTTATACAAAACCTCCACCACAATGTTTTTTATCCACATATCAGGTTGTTAGGCGATTACTTGTCCAAGTCAAAAATGACTCAAGTCTTTAAATATGACTCAAGTCTTCCTATTGGTCTGTTTTATCATCTGCAAGCTGAAAATGAAATCCGATCGCTTAAAAATAGCCATACCTCTCCTCAACAAGCCATAGGAGAAGTATTATACAAGTCAGCAGTAAAAACATTCATTACAAGTTATGTGATAAATCGTTGAACTTAGAATTACCATTAAAACGTATAAACTCAAAAATAGGAGGTGGACACATGCATGAAGCTTCTGCATTAACATAATCTCTAGGCAGTGTTGGGAAGTAACTAGTTAACATGTCACTAAATTACGAAATTTAATTACAAAATAAGTACTAGTAATATTAATTAACTGCATATAGTTACTATATATTTAGGGTTGGGATTAGAGTTCATTTTAGGGTTACTTGCATGTAATTATGCATAATTTATTGTAATTATAAAAGTACATGTAACGTGTAACAAGGACACCTTAAAATAAAGTGTTACCCAATATAATTGTTACTGTAATCAGTTGCAGTTACTTATGAAAATGTTAACGACATCATCTGATTTATTTATTTATTTCACACATACCCACATACAGATTTAATTGATTTCTTTCTGACTGCTCTAAAATATGAGACACTAATGTTTTAGGTGTTTAGTACACAAAATATGACATGTGCTTATTCAGTATCTGTTTTCTTTCCTTTTTGGGTTTATGTAAATGCTTTATGTTTTTATTTTTATTTTTTTAAGATTAACGTTTCTTTCCAAGCCATTGTTTCCAGATGCCAGTATGTTAGTCATAGTCATAACTATGCAAAGATTTGATTTCAAAAACAGAGCTACTAAACTATTTGTTAATGGTTTTTAAATCTGTATTTAACTTTAGAGATCTCAAAGTAAAAAGAGATGCTAAAGTCTTATTTTGTGGTGGCTGTGCTTTAAAATTAAATGATTATAATCTTAATTCAAAGGGATGGGCGATTTAGAAAATAACAGAAATCAGTGTTGAGCGCTACTGTAAGTTTAACCCTGCCTGGTTTAAATGTTTGAAAAACAAAATTTTGAAAAGTTTTGAAAAGTGTTCTAAAAGTTATTAAGTTTAATTAGTTTTATTAATTTATTTAAGTAGTTTAAATGGTTATTGTGCTTATTGCATTTGATCTGTAACCTATTACATTTCCAAAGTAACCTTCCCAACACTATCAGGACTCTCAGTTATATAGCGTTGCATTTTTGTGCATCAACATACTTACTTTAGCAGTAAGAAAATGTAATTTCTTTCCTTTAATAGATATGATGTTTGATTACTGGTTGTTTATCAAACACTGTTTATCTGTGAGCGCTCTGAGAATAAGCATCACAATATGTGTTGTCCTTGTGAGTCCTCTGTGTAGACGTCAGTGAAGCCCTGGGCAACACGAGTGATGCATTCATGAGACCGAGGGGAGTCAGTAACACCTGTTAACCATAATTAATCAGAAGTATCAAAGAGTACAAAAGGAGTTCAAACCCCATAGTAATTCACACCTTTGTCTACTCTTCAAAGAAAGTGGCTGAAGCTGAAAATACAGTGGCCGAGATGTGTTTGTGTTGTGAGAATTTGAGAGTGGATAGTGCCCCTACTTCACAATGCTTTTGTACAAAATAATTGTGTTATTTAATTTTGTGTTCTGAAAAATTATAGGTATTTTTGACCACAGAATGTGGGAGTAAGAACAATTTGTAAAAGACCTGCTACACACTGTAAAAAGTTTAACTATTATTTACTCAATTTTTTTGGTGAAACATTTTTACACTCAAAAAATGTAGTAAATTTTAAAGCTGTGAAATCAATGAAATATACTGTATAAATTGAGTAAATGTCAGTAAAAAAAAAATTGTAAATCTGAATAACTGAATTACTTTATATGAGAAATACAATTAATTAGATATAATCAAAATTATAAACCACCACCACAACTGTAATTCTATGTCAAATAAACTAAAAAATATTGAGTAGATATAATTGAAATATTAGATGAAATTTAACCAAACAAATGTACTATATTTACTAAATGTAAAAATGAATTTAACTTAATATTTGGGGGGACTATAAATTATCAAAATGTTGCATTCACTTTTTTACACTATTTACCCTTTACAATGAATATAATAAAACCAAATAAAGAAAGAAACACATTTTTAATTGAACATTTATTTGTCAATTGAACATTAGACAAAGTCTAAAATCAACCTATGAAACATTTCATCCATTTTAATATTCAAGTAGATTGCATGTAAAACACGATAGCCATAAGAGAAATGACATCTTACTTTCTTCCTGCTGCATACCAGCCATTTGCAGTCACACTCAACATTAAACCATAAAAAAAAAAAAGCAACACTTACATCAATATTAAAGGGATAGTTCACCCAAAAAGATGTTGTCATAATGTACTCGCCCTCAAGTTGTCCCAAACCTGTACGAGTTTCTTTCTTCTGTTGAACACAAAAGATATTTTAAAGAATGTTGGTTAACAGACAGTTGAAGGTTGCCATTGACTTCCATGGTAGGAAAAAATATATATATACTATGAAAAGTCAATGGCAACCTTCAATTGTCTGTTGTTAACCAACATTCTTTAAAATATCTTTTGTGTTCAACAGAAGAAAGAAACTCGTACAGGTTTGGGACAACTTGAGGGTGAGTAAATTATGACAACATTTTCATTTTTGGGTGAACTATCCCTTCAACAGAATTAATCAGATAACAGAAACACTTCCATCAGGAATGCCCATTCTGTGGGATGATCTTCAACAGCACTATGCAAGATGATATTTTTTTAACCTCTGAACCTTAACAGAGAGTCTTGAAGGATCCAGCTCAAGAAACAGTTTTTGTAAACCTCAAGTGAGTATTTGTGGGTCTTGGGATATCTCAAATCCAATGCGTACGTGAGTCCCAAAAGATAGCAGCAGGCTCTGCTGAGATTCCCGAGATTGCTGAGGACAGTGATGTCCTCAATCACAACTCCTACATCGCTGACTGCCCCATCATTGTCCCGAAGGATGTAGATTTTTATGACCTCCTCTGCCAACTCCGCTTGTACAAAGACAGGTAGATCAGCTGAATCCTACAGGCAAATTGTAAAGATAACTGGTTAGAGTTAACATTCAAACCTGAACGTTACAAGAAAGTGACAAATACACAAAACAAATAGCACCTGAAGAAGCAAACATCCTGTTAGACCATATGACAGGTAAAATCTCAAAAAAAAGTTTACTGGGAGGAGTTGCAAAAATTAACAGCATTCTTCTTAACAAGAGGACAGGTTAATTTTCTACATTGGGAACTTTATTTTTAACGATAAACCTAAAAGAAAAATGAAGAGACCAACTGCGAGCTTCAAAAAGCCACAGCATTATTTTGAGTGCCTGAGAAAAGCAAAACGATGTTTCGTTCCTGAATGAATCAACTTAAGTGACTTGCTGCAACCTACTGGTAGTTTTAATTTCACATTTGTAGTGTTGTTTCATCATTCTTAAAATAATTTCAAATATCGTATTCAACGTTTTATGTTTAAAACAAAGCCATTATTTATTAGGGAATGGGCAAGAGTACTCGAATAAGTGGACTTGATGGCCACGATCGATCATGAAAATGATGACTGAACTGAGTTGAACTGAAGATGTGAAAAAACGCATTTCTCTTTATTCTGATTGGTTATTGTGGCATTTTGGGCGGTTTCTGATTGGTTAGCGGTATTTCGGATTTCCACCATCTGTGGAACGGCTGCGGATTGCTCCACTGCGTGTGGCGCCGTGCTCTGCCGTCCTTCTATACCCGCCAGGTCCGGATTTGTTGCGGAACGGCTACGGCGAGTAACCCTAAAAAATTTACTAGCCAAATGGCGTGATCAAGGTTTCAGTGCACTAGAATGATTTTACAATGGCGCAGGCCTTAAACTGGCCGACTCCCTATAGTGGGAGCTGATTAAAACGTACCAGCCTATGTTATGCCCACGCCATTTTAAATGCTTTTGCATGACGTATTTGTAGTGGAGCTCATACTTGAGTTTATGTAGTAATTCTGATGTTTTACAAAGACGTGTTCTCTTTTGACAAGCCACGAACACCAAAGTGGAACCGGGATTTGTACAAAATCGTTCTCCATTGGGCATGTATAGTTATAGTTGCTGGACCACGGTTACACTAATCGTTAGACTTTCAAATGGCGGTTGAAATAAACGGTGATAACAAATAGTACTAACGTTAACCCACTCCAAAAAACCCCCAAAACAACTGGTAACTTACTAGCTTACATACATATGGCTGCGCCAGTAACTTACTTAGAAAACTACACTGTTGTGTACACGTACCCACGGTCAACGTTTAATCAACTTTTGAAATAAAGTATTGCAAATATACATAGTTATAAAATTACTACTTACAGGATATTCGAGTAATGCTGTTCACGTCGTTGCTGAGGAAAGCAGTTCTTCAGTGACAGGTGCCTCTTGCTTGAGCCGCGAAACTTGTTCAACTTTTTAAGATGACGCAAAATACAAACACAATTGTTAGGAAATCCTTAATTAACTTCTGAATTAAGTATTACAAACATAAGTAGTATTAGCTGGCTAAATTACATAACGTACCAGGATATGCGAGGAGTGCGGGCCTTGCCGTTGCTGAGGAAAGCCGTCCTTCAGGTGGCTTCGATTAAGCCGCGAAACTTGTTTAAGATGACGTAAAATACAAAGACAGTTGTTAGGAAATGCTGAACAATTATTAACTTTTTAATAAAGTGTTACAAACATAAGTAGGATTAGCTGACTAAAGTTACTTACCAGGAGTTGCGAGGAGTACGGCTAGTCGACGTCGTTGCTGAGGAAAGCAGATTGTCTTTGTTTTCTGCGGAGCTGCACACGTGATCACTTTAGCCGCGAAATTTACTCAATTTATTTAAACTCGTTTATAGACCCCTTAATAGCCTACGTCACTGTGACGTCACCGCTCTAGCTGGAGGTAAAACATAAGGAAGAACGCAGGCGCGCTAAAAGTTTGAGATTTTGACTTTAAAATGTCGTCTTGTGTTTTTGGCTGCCAGAATAGAAGGAACAGCACTTTTGGTTCAAAGCTAAAGTTTCACCGGATCCCGGCCGACATTCCTTCACAGAAATCAAGAAGACAACAGACTAGACAGAGACGATCATAAATAATGCTCTTGTTTATTGTATATTAGGTAAAATAATCTATGCATATGTACTGGTGTGTTGGTTTTATCTAGTACAAATCAGCAAGTTTATGTTTTATAGGTGAAAAGTCGCCAACCTTCAGCGCACTAGCTAGCTTAAATGTTAAACAAACATACAGCGATAGATGTGTGTGCCATCCTTTGGATGGTCTCTTAAAATAATCCACAATTGCTAATCATAGTTAGCCCAGCGATAGGTTACATTAGAAAATAAGCCTTGACATAATTCCCCAAACCAACCGAAAGTAATTCATATGTTGTCTAGGAAATATCCTAAACCTGGTTAAAATGTTTCCAATGAGAACAAGATACAAGAACTACCCCAGGCTTAGCTAAAAATAAATAAATAAATAAATTAGGCTACTGTAATGTTATCCACTCGTCATTATATTTTGGTCAGATAACCAGTTTGGTCAGTGAACTGAGTGATCAACTGAATTAATTGATAAATGTATGCTAACTCCCACTTTTTTTTTTATTATTTTTTTTTGTCACGGTCCCCGCAGAGTCAGTGACTGTACATATTCAGATAGTTCCGAACCTTCTTCTGCATCCATGTTTAATAAATACCTCCTAAAACGTGCTAGTTTACGCTTGTCAACATTGCGTCCACGCTTCTTTTTGCCTCCAGCTAAGCCCCGCCCACCCGGAGACGTTGCAATGTTTACAAACTTTTAAGGGGTCTATTAAGAACTTTATTTAGGAAAATTGGTAGGAAATACTTAATAATTTTAGTTTCCAAAACAGATCAGTACAAGTAAATAATTATCAAACATTTATATTAGAATTCACCAGAAATATTGAGGTTATATTAAAAATATAATTAGTTAGTTAAATACTTATTTATTTTCATTAAATAAACTTAAAAAATATATGTACATTTTAGAAGAAATTACCTGTTGGATTTTTAATTATTTTTTTAACCTGACCCACTCAAAATATCACTTAAATGATTTCAAAAGATTTTATTAAGTTAATATAGCTCTTTATTTTTGTGAAATTTAGTAAGCCACTGGATTATTTTTTACAGTGCAGGTACACACCTTGTAATGCCACTGGTCACAGCAGCTTTCTGGTGTTCACTCTTCTGAAAGACCTTCTTACATCATGCATGGTTTGGGCCAGGGTTCCCAGGTTTGGAAACAGGGAACGCTCTAGAACAGGGGTGCTCAGATCTGGCCCTAAAGATCCACGTTCCAGCAGAGTCTAGCTCCAAACTCACCTGCCAGTAACTTTCCAGTGATCCTGAAGACCTTGATTAGCTTGTTGAGGTATGTTTGATTAGGGTTGGAGCTAAACTCTGCAGGAAGGTGGACCTCGAGGACCAGAGCTGAAGCCCCTGTTCTAGAAACTAGCCGCTAACGTTCTGGCAAGTTTCTCTGAAAGTGAAGTTACATTAATTCTAGTTACATTGATTGTTATTATTGTATAAAAAGTTGATCTTTAATGATGTACAAAAACATTATACATTGTTCATATAATTTTTTTCTGAAATGGTTTATTCTGATGTTCATGTAACATTTTAATGTAATTACTTGTTTTAGAGAAAATTCAAAAGTAATAGTCCCATAATGTTTACAAAATTATTAAAATGGAGTGTTTCCTGATGTTTGTGTAACCAAGAAAAATCATTTTTAAACCTTAAAATGTTTTTGAACATTCCGAGAGCAATCAGAAATATCATAACTCAATGGAAACTTCCATGACAAATGCATTTGTTTTCAGTTTCAAACTGATGAACATGTAATTATCCCCTTTGCATCCTTTACTGGTCTGGGGTGTGTTTCCCAAAAGCAACTATGGTCACAAGTTCTATTGTTAAAATAGAGTTCAATGGATCTCTGATCATAATTAGCTAATGATGGTTTAGGGAAATATAAAAATCAATATCATAAGGAATAAGGAAAAAAAAAAAAGTATTTACTCTGTAAGCTGCCAGAATCTCCAGGCACAAACTGGAATGGCAGGTTTTGTGAAATTATTGTTCTTCCATATGGAAAGTTATCATGGACTATCTATAATTTAAATCCTTGGATAACACACACACTTTTACAGCATCTCACCTTCTTCAATCAACACCTCACACCCTCCTTTTCCTGTCTATAGGCCTATTCACAGCTATACGAGAAACAAATTGCAGACAAGGTGAAATTCACACAGAGACCAAAATGGACATTCATTGGGCCGAATGAAAACCAAATTCACTGCTGTACAAAGGGAACAATAGGTGTGCTGACTGACCAACAGGACATTAATAATTACCCATAACTGAAACAGTTATAGTGAGTAAAATAAGTATTAAACATGTAACCATTTTTCTCAGTAAATATATTTCTAAAGGTTCTGTTGACATGAAATCTTCACCAGATGTCGGTAACAACCCAAGTAATCCATACATACATATATTTATTGGGAAAAATGGTGAGGTATTCAATGCTTATTTTACCTGCTGTATATGTTTTGACATGTAGCTACTTGCTCTCAAAGATCTACACTTTTATACTAGCATTTTCCCTCTGAACAGGAACTAAAATTGAGAGCATTAAAAACCAGAGCCAATCACCACCTGCTCGGTTTCTTCCCCCAGGCCACATCTATCATGAACAAGGACGCTGCTGTCATCTCTGTCTGAGAGCTCATCCTACTCACATGCTCTGATCATCATTCCCTTTATACCTGCAACACTGTTCAGTGTGTCATCTCAAAAAATTAGATATAAAGTCCACACATCAGAATTGGGCATCAAGAACGGCAGTGTAAATGTGGCCTAAGAGGAACAAGGGGCTATAATGTCTCAAAAGTCTGGAGATGAGTTGTTATATCAAGTTAGAAGCTTAGAAACCTCTGTGGAATGTATTTAAAGCTACAGTAGCATAGGTAGTTTCTGTGCTACTGGTGTCATCTAGAAAATAATGTTGTTTTTAAAGCAACCTTTGCGAACTCTCCTTTCGTCCCCAAATGCAAACAACACAAACAGCTCTTACAGGTCTATAAAAGTGAAGTCGTATCACAACAGGTAGAAGTAGACAACTTTCAATAAATGTTTCAATGTATTGGAAATACATTTAACTTGAAGTTCAGCTTAACTGTCATTAAAGTTTGTCCTATCGAATGGAACCCAAACATTCTATCAGTTTCCTCCATCTTGTAAAAAACTGCTAATGTTTATGATTTTATTTTTACTATATCAAGGTACTCTACATTTTCTGATATGAATGATTTTTAACTTATTTTTGTCAGAGATATATATTTGGTATTTATTTATATACATTGGTTTTTTTATGTTTATAACAGAAGAGGTGCCTTGGATTATTACTGTATATGTATATGTATTATCTGAGAATGAATGTTTCCGTAAAAGTTCAACGGTGACCCAGTGGTGCACGTGGTGAAAAAATCTACAAAGTAAACATGAATAGGACTAAATTTTTTCAGTTGTTTTGTTTTGAATTACTTGTTTCCATTGTGTTGTGCTAATTTCGTTGCATTGTGCACTGCTGGTCCAAAAATTAGCAACTGAATGTTATGTTTTTTTTAAAACAGTTTTTTGCAAGCATGAGATTAACTTGTTCCTCTTGATGTCTTCTTTAGCCTTGTACTGCCAAAGTCAAGTCATATGTAAAAGATTAGTCATAATTCACTTTACTGCCCTGTAGATAACTATGTCCTTGTACATTCTCTACGGTCCCTTAAGGTCCTTTTTTATAAACAGTCTTCTAATGTAGTTGAATTTCTGGGCCCCAGGTGGTCTGAAATTACGGGACCTCAGTTGCCCCTTAAATCCAGCTACTTCCCACAGTTATTGCATTAGAAATGCAGCAGCAGGCACACTATGGCCTTCTCTTTGTATCTAGTGTACAGTAGCATGTAAGAGTAAGCCGTGTCTCCTCTCCGACCTTGAGGGATTGATGTGTCGGTGTGCCGCAGCAGGGCAGAAACTCATAAATAAGAATGAAGGATAGCCCAAGGGGCCCTGAGAGTGTACCATCAAGAGTGGAAGCTCAAGCCTCAATGAAGACACTAAGCCTTTACCTCCTTTCCCACCTGAAGATTAATTACAACCACCAGCACTGCCTTACCAACTGACCCCTCAATAAGACCTTGCCCTAGAACCTCCCCACCCCTTCGTACCTTGCTTTATCAGGCATATTCACTATATTCACTACCGAGGAAGGGCAAATGTTTTGGTCAAAATATAACCTTCTTCAGTGCCTTTTTAATGTGCAACTTTTCTCCATTTTTTTTACAGATTTGCCAAATATAATATTTAGAATATATATATATGGTTTCATTTTTTATTATGGTTTATTTAAAATATGATATTCCTAGTTTTTAAAATATGAAATAATATAACATGTAAGACTACTCTTATAGAGGAAAAAAAAATACATGCCTTCAACAAAGCCTTTTTTCTATTTCAAACAGAAAAAAATTATATTTCTGCATTTTCTAATCTATATTTTAGGTTTTAGGTTTTTGGCATCAGAAAGTTTGGAAACCTTGAATTTAGGTTTTTGGTAGGCATAGTCTTTCTTTTACATTTTTCTCTGTGGTCTTATTACACAGGAAGGTCACGTATTATTTGTCTTAGTTTTCCTTGTGATCAGACATGATCTAATGAACATGAGGTTCACAGGGAGCAGACACAGTCAGAAATACATAACGTATGAACATGATACAGTCTTTCCTAAAATAGGAACAAGCAGCAGCATGATAATAGATTGTGGTGACAGCAAATCTGCAGGCTGTGTGGAAACCCTGTGGTTTTATGGTGCACAGCAGGAAATCTGGACACTGTATACTGCTATGGATTTTTCAATCAGCATTTTTTCAGTTTGATCTTAAAGCTGCAGTGTGCGTTCACACCACTGGTGCCACTGAATGGAATTGTAAAAATAATTTAAATAATTTTTACTACAGATTTCCCACATTAAAAATGGTAATGTATCAGTAATGTTGGTTAAATGCATCACTGAAGACAGTGGTAAATTGTACATCCTGTTCATTTCTGTTTCACAAAAGGTTCTTTGTGGTGAAAGAAGGTTCTTCAGATTATAAAAGCTAAGAAAGATATGGTTCTTTAAAGAACCTTTAACTGAATGCTTCTTTGTGGAACCAAAAATGGTTCTTCAATGGCATCGCTGTGAAAAACCTTTTGAAGCACCTTTATTTTTCAGATCACATGTTAATGTTTATGACATAATCACGTCTGTCAATAACTTAAATACAGTCTTAAAACATATATAGACATGGATAAATATACCTCAACATCTATGTTATATAAATTCTGTATCACATATTCTGTTAAAAATATTTGCATATATGCAATACATGCAAAACATAAGCAGAAAAATTTAATCCAAAAAATGTATCAAAATAAATATCAGAAAACAGACTACAAATCAAAAATGCTATATAAGAACAAAAAGAGAGCACAAATTACAATCAATTAAACAACTACATACCTCGTAATTCTGGCCAGAAAAATCACTTTCAGTATTTAAATTAAAAGCTCCAGTCATGGTGTTCATCCAGCTAACTTTAAAAAAAAGAAAGGAAAACCAATATACAATACAATTGCAATATACACAATACAATTGCAATATACATAAAGCACAGTTGCTCATACTGTACATGAGTATCTCATATAAAGTAGGTTTATCACTGCTGTTGATTATCTATGCTATGCTAAAGAACCGTAGCTTTTTCCTCTGCACTGCAGAGAAAGGTGAATGCTAGTGTCTTCCTAGCCTTTTTCAGTATCGATTCGACTAAAGCTGCCACACCTGAAATAGCTCAGACAGCGCTGACACACACAAACAAATCAGAGAGTATTCTGTGGAAGGGGCTTGAGAGCAAACAGCGGCGACACTTGAGGGCTAGAGTAAAATATACCCATCTCTCTGCAGGTAAGAAAAGGGTTTGTGTGCTTTCACACCAAGGTGCTGAGCTCTTATGCATAACTAAAAATAGAGAAATTGTACATGTTTCACCTCAGCCTCTCAGGATGTAACCTGCTTTTCTTTCCCGAAGTAGTGTGAGGTAATTTGCAAGCCCATCCCTGGAATACCTGAGTCAGCCATTAATCAAAGGCAGGCTGTAGTAGGCAGTGCGGGCCGGAGGGGGATGGTGGGCATGCAGAGCGGGAACATTAATCAACTATTGCACACTGGAAGAGCTGAAAATGACAAAGCCAAGTATCTGTGTTATCCTCCCACTGGAGTCCCAGAGCACAGAACCGGACTGGATTTAAAGGACTAATCCTCACATGCTCTCACTGGCCCAGCTCTGACTTCTGCAAAGCAAACACTGTCATCGCCACGCCTCGGAAAACCGCTATTGTACTTTTGAAAACAATAAAAATCCTATAATGCCTCATATTTTGACATGCTATGATTAAAAAGGGAAAGAAAGAGAATGAGGCATATTAAAACAGACTATGCAGCTCAAATTTGCAAGCAATTTAGAGGAAACGATAGTATTGCTGCCATTGCTTTTTGCAGTAAATCAAGTTGGCCAAACACAGATTTTATTGCTTTTGTCTTTTCTTTTTTTTTTATGCCTAAAAGGATGGGACCTGACAAAATTGCTGAAGTCGAAGCTGAAATCTGAAGGAAATTTGTTACAGTGTATTTACACAAATAAGAGTGATATTTTAATTAACTACATATTTGCTCTAGGGCTAGGGTTAGGGTTTGGTTTAGGTTTACTTGTAATTACTTGTAGATACTTCTACTACTAGATATTTTGCTACTGTTAATTTACTGTTATTACTATAGTAAGTGCATGTAATGTGTAATTAGAGTACATACACGTGGGGAGTGGGACATCTGAAAAAAAATATAGAAACATTTCAGGTTTGAAGGGGTTAAAATAAAGTGTTGCCGTCTTTGGTCTGTGAAAGGTTTGAAAGTTAGCTTACATGAGGACCTCAGTTTCTTTTCATTTTCATATTTTTTACCCAATGTTTAGATTGACACAAACTAACTCATACCACAAAAGATAACAGATTTTACATGATGTTTAGATTGACACAAACTAACTCATACCACAAAAGATAACAGAATACATCCAATCCATTGCTAATACAATACTCACGAAGGAACTGGCTTTTGTTAGTGATGACACTTTTAAAAAATCGACTGGTAGGACCAGGAGATTAATCATTTATGAACATTATAAAATCGTATTTAAATGATTCGTTCATCATTAACTGATAACATTGTGTCTTAAACTAATTAATTTTTTGACTAAAATATTAACTTATTACTTATTTAATCATTTATGAATGTATAGTCATGTTTTGTAAATGAAAAGACTGTATAACTAATAATTTGTAAATTTTTGAACAATAGACCCAGTTTAGGCAAGTGTTACCTCAATTTTTACCCAATGGCAATTGACACATATACTCATACCACAAAAGATATCTGAATAGGATTTCATTGCTTTACAATTCATCTATAAATGCTGCCATTTACCACTTCCTGGAGGATCTGTATATTAGAGCAACTGGCTTTTTCATACAAGCTTTTAAAAAAACACACTGCATGCTGGAAGGATTCCAGTGTGAACATTTTCAATCGTTATGAATCTGATTCTCCATTGACCTCTGCTTTCATAATAAGTGCCATAATCAATGAAATGCAGGCAAAATTGAAATTTTTTTAATTTTTTTTAATTTTTTAAATAAAACACACACATGGTTAAAATGTCTTTTGTGAACAAAACCCAGTTTTAGGGACATTCCCATAGGCGTATGGTTTATGCTTTATCACAAAAAAACTGAGTATATTCTCGCCCTACTTCATCTATACACCTAACCCTTTACCTTACAGGAAATCTTTGTGCACTATTTTACCAGGCTCATAAAAAACTAATAACTGTATGGTTTATATGGATTTTGAAAAATGGGGACATCTTTCAATGTCCTGAATAAGTTCTCACCCTCTCCTTGTAATGATGTGTAATAATTAATAATGTCTTGCACAAAGTTGTGTAACTTTGATTAGTCACAAACACACACACACACACACACACACACACACACACACACACACACACACACACACACACACACACACACATTATTTAACATTGTTAAAAAAGCATCCATTACAGATTTTACCTGTGTTAATGTCAATGTTTGTGACTGACAGTCCAATACTGACTGTCCAACTTGGAATTTCATATTTTCTAATATTTTACTATTATATTTAGTCTATCAGCATTACAGCATGACATAAAACCTTATGCTTTCTGATTTTTCAGATTTTTTTTCTGATGTCTGATTAAATCTTTCATTCCAAAACCATCTTATTCCAAAACTGACTCACCTCGTCATTTTGTTTGATGGACATACATAGATATCACGCTCTTGAAAGGCACTGGGAGTAAATGTGTTTTTACACACCAAATCTGCAAAACCATACACTAATTCTTGGACTTTGACTCAGTTTTCAATTTCATAAAACGCTTTCTGCAAAACAAAACACACAATTCTCTATTTAACACACACAAATCTAACAGGAATTAATATTATGGCAAAGGTGTTTACAAATGAGAAGAAAAAAAAATAAATAAAATTTAAAATTACTAATTTTATTTATTTAATTAAAGATTACTAATTTTCAAGTCTAGTCAAAGCAGTTTTTGCATCCAGTATGCTTTGAATCAGCCTCCTCTGGTGGGATTGTTCACCATGGCTTGTGTGCTCCAGGTGGTCTCCCTGCATGTGGAGCAGCACTGATTGTGACTAATAAGGCCAGTTTATGTCCCAGACTCACCGAGAGTGTATGTGTGCATGTTGTTTTCTGCAGGGCTTTTGTCATTGGCTCCTGCTGTCTGGCCGGTTAGTTTCTCCTTTAGCCTCTTGAGCTGCAGTCTCCACTGTGAAAAAGACATTGCCAGGATGTACTCTGTACTCTTCAGTCTTCAAAGAACCGAGTGGGATGCATATTAGCAAGAGAGAACCATGTACTTCCAGAAGCCGATGTCTGACAAAGATCAGTTCTTACTGATGCCAGAGCTTTGATCTATTAGTCATCAAATCTGTCTCTCTTTAAAACTGTGGAGAGACACTTCTTCTTGCTTAGTGAACTTGCAATTTCTTTCTCCATGTGGATTTGTGGTCAACTAGAGGTGGTAAAGTCCAAGTACAAAGGGTGCTTTGAGGGGGGTTTTACAATATCCAAACTTAAAATATGTAATTTCCATACCTAAAATACATATTTTACAGTCAATGTTATGCAGATGGATCATTTTCCATACCTAATGTTATTATTTTTGATTATATGTTATGCTGATTGGTTTTTTACAAGTGTTGTTCTTTCACAAAACTTTGTGTTTACTTTGGTTTATAATGGGTAGAATGCATATGTGTCAATGTTACAAGTATTTCAGTCAAATGTGCAGTAATTTATGCAATATTTCAAACCTTTAACCCATGGGGGGAATCAGCCCAATTGCAACAGTAGCCCAATTCCACAGAAATAAGCACGGACAACCCTGCATCCAACATGAGCTGCAGGAGTCAGACTTAACTGATCATGGGTCAAGCGAGATAAGACAGATATCTGATCTTATAACATGTACTCCCTTTACACAAAGTGCGCATGATCACCAAATTGAAACTCAAAGAGAACAGCGAGTGCACATTCATAAGAGATTTAAATGCTCCGCATACTGATAGCAACTCCCTGATGTTTTATCAGTATCAGTAAGTAAGTTTGATCAGTAAGTACATTTTCATCAATTCATTCTGCCTTTTTGATTCATTATTTTTTTTTCACTGATGTCATTGCACTGCATTCTAGGATTGCATTATCTGAATTCATGCAATGCCCTAGGATGCTACGCCTTCTGTTTATGGTAGATATGAACAATTTACACACATATAGCTAGTTTCTAATATTATTTTATATCCACATTAAATAGGGAAGCTTGTACACGGAGAACAGCAGAGGACCTTATACAGAGCCTAGTGGCACTCCATACAGTACTTAACTAATGTTAGAGTTGACAGTTTATCTTGACTGTGTTAGTGATCTGACAGGTAGAATCTATGATGCCCAGGTTCTCCAGACTAGCCGAGAGAAAGTAATTATCTATGTAAGTAATTATCTAGGTAGCCAGTTCAGTAGGTTTTGGAACAAAGCTTTAAACTTTGCTTTGTGTCTGCGATTTTCTTTGTGGTGGTTACATGGTATTCAGGGATTCTCTGTGGTGTGCATGTGAATGTGTGTATGATTGTGTAATGAGATTTCAGACCAGGTGTTTGTGTTGCGTTCACTGCTCTAATTGGGTTTCATGTTCTTCAAGAATCCTTGCGCTGCACACACAGTCTTTGATCTTTCTCCAGGCTGTCATTGATGAGATGGTGGGAACACTCATTAGCTTTGAGGTTTTTGCTTATTAAATGATAGCCAGTAATTAAAGCCAAACATACTGGGATATCATCTGTCCATGCATGCAGATACAAATACAAACTTGCATGGGTCTCAAAAACTAGACTCATGCTCAGATCTAACTCCATTGAGTATTGTAGTAGTAGTGGGCAGATATAATGATAGACTAATGGAAAAACATTAGACAGACTCATTTTCTCCTTTGAAGTGAAGAACTGATGTTCTTGTAAATCTATTACTAATCAACCCTCCACATCCTCCGTCCTTAAATAGATAAAATACATAATATACAATTTGATGGATATCTAATTATAATTGAATGGTATATGACTTCATCTCCAGCCACTTCTGAAGTTTCTTAGTACATTAGTTAATCTACTAAACAATCTGTGTTCACTTATGACAGAAATACATGTGTCTTCAGACAGAGGTATGAAATGAATTCATTCAGAAGTATCTATTTGCCAAATCTCCAATGACAGGAAATCCCTTTTTAAAACAAATTTGCTTTCATAAACTGATTTATATAAATGCTTCATTTCCATGTTTGTTGCACTACTTTTTGTACTGTGTTAGCAAGGGTAAGGCCGACAAAACTGTCCTGTATAAGTCTTAAGGTGCAATCTAATTTACCATATTTTGTGGGCAAAATTTAAATTGGAATTCATATTTATCATAAAATTATAGAGCTAAATTTGTTCAGTCTTGAGTAGTTTCATTTGCATCTATTCTTTGTGTAATCAGCCTTAGGTAGTTTGCACAAGATTACAAGTTTTCACTTTATCACACCACCTTGAGAATAATGCCCCAGGAAATCCATTTTCCTAATGCAGAGGAATTTATTATTTACATGTATGCATTTGCCATATGCTATTATTCAAAGTGACTCACATTGCATTGAAGTATACATTTTATCAGTTCATTCATTTTTCATGCATCAAGTAACCAAGTTTGTATGGTATATACTGTGGCTGCAAATAGTTAAATAAAGTGCCCTGTGGCACATGCATGATTGAACAGACAAACAAATGATCCACGTGGAATAAGCAGCATGTGTGTTACTTTGAGCATGTTGTTATGGCTGCTGTTTCCTGAAGGTGTTACCTTAGCCTGGCTTCAAGACATGACTAAAAGAGGCCTCTGTCTGTGACCACAATTAATAGCCTCCTCAGCGTCTGAACCCAACACAGTCCGGCCAACAGAGTGTGATGAATCCACCTCTGCCAGCTCTTTACTTGACATTTGTACATTGATCCTAGATTCTCATCAGGCCTCAGGATTGAAAGGCCAAGCTGTGAGGCATAAATTGTCAAAGCTGTGCATCTTCAGCCATCAGTCACAGTGAATCTTGTTCCTCCTAACATCAGCCTCTTCTGGACTTCATGCACAACATGAGGCTGTAATTCTAACAGTGATAATGTTGATATTGCAGGTTCATCACACTGCTGTTTAAACAACATGGGAATCACTGCAAATAAAAATAAAAGATACAAAATAGATAATAATAGATGAAAATAAAAGATACAAAATAGATAATAATAGACACCTTATACAGAGTAATTTATGAATTTGTATCAATACAAAGGTTTACAGGTTTACAAAGCTATTACACTCAAAAACATATGCTGTAAAATTTCCATCCATCTGAATTACATAGTTTTAACACAAATAAACTAATAAACTTAATGTTATGCATATTTGTCAGCAATAAATAAATGAAACAGTTGAGATTTCTATATATATAGATATGCATCATCACATTACGTTTGTTTATGAAAACTGTGTAAAATGGATGGGCATATTTTATGTAGAAATCTTAAATTTAGGGTCTTTACAGAATGCAATTATTGCAACCATGTTCACCATGTCAGAACATCCAGTTCCTGTACAAGCTGCTTATTTTACTATTCACCATATCCTGAATATCATAATTTAGTGTGAAAATGCTGAACCATAATGAATTATTAATTGGAATGAATGTTTATGCAGTATGCGCTTCTCATCGCAATGGCTAAATGAAAAAGTTATTTGAGGTTTCTTGCCCCATTTCACTAGACTAATTTCCACCCACTCTTTGAGCCTTGCATTTACACACTTTTTTGCTGGACTTTGATTTGTTCTATTATAATCTTTGCACCTTACTTTGTGTGTCTGTAGCTCAGGTGAAAATGAACCTGTCACTTTAATGTGTTATGTTAATCATATAAACTGTTTAAACTGTTGCAGTTAAACTTTGCAACTGTGATTAAACGTTGTGATTGAGCAAAATTTGGTAGTTTTATATGTTGTTTCAGGGTCATCATCTGAGGTCTTCTGGGGGGTTGGCATCATCTCTTTTCAGGTGTTCAGTCATCTCAGATCTTTGTAAGAGTTGGATCCAGACTGAAGCTTGTGTAATTCCTAGTTGCCTCGGGATGCAAGTCAGAAGCAGATAGAGACTAAATAAGCATAGCTGCTGTTCCAACCAAGCAAAGATGATGTTTTCAACCAAAGCAATAGAAGGAAAATGTACATTTGATCAGATATAGCTGAAGTACAAAGTTACGAGATACATTATGTGAATGCTTGGCTAAAAAGATGTGTCTTTAATCTAGATTTAATCAGAGAGGGTGTGTCTGAACCCCGAACATTATCAGGAAGGCTGTTCCAGAGTTTGGGAGCCAAATGCGAAAAAGCTCTACCTCCTTTAGTGGACTTTGCTATTCTAGGTACTACCAAGAGTCCTGTGTTTTGTGACCTTGGGGAGCGTGATGGATTGTAGCGTGGTAGAAGACTAGTTAGGTACGCAGGAGCTAAACCATTAAGGGCCTTATAAGTAAGTAGTAATAGTTGGTCACTGATGCAAAACTTAAAAGGTAGCCAGACTGTAAAATTGGGCTAATATGATCATATTTTCTTGACCTCGTAAGGACTCTAGCTGCTGCATTTTGGACTATCTGTAGCTTGTTTAATGAAGATGCAGGACAACCACCTAGCAGTGCATTACAATAGTCCAGTCTAGAGGTCATGAACGCATGAACTAGCTTTTCTGCATCAGAAAAAGGTAACATGTTCTGTAGCTTGGCAATGTATAATGATGAAAAAAATGCTGTTTTTGTAACATGGGAAATGTGATTTTCAAAAGACAAGTTGCTGTCTAATATAACACACAGATTTTTGACTGTAGAGGAAGTAACAATACATCTCGTCTTGTTGCAAATTGTAATCTACGAGATTCTGTGTAATGTTTTTTGGTCCAATAAGTAATATCTCTGTCTTATTTGAATTTAATAGGAGAAAATTATTGGTCATCCAATCTTTTACATTTTTAACACACTCTGTTAGCTTAGATCATTTAGAAGTTTCATCTGGTCTCGTTGAGATATATAGTTGAGTATCATCAGCATAACAATGGAAAATTATCCCGTATTTTTAAATAACATTACCAAGGGGCAACATGTATATTGAAAATAGCAGAGGGCCTAGGACAGATCCTTGAGGCACTCCATACTTTACTGGCGATAATTGAGATGATTCCCCATTTAAATAGACAAAGTGATAACGATCGGACAGGTAGGATCTAAACCATATTAAAGCCTGTCCTTCAATACCCCTATAGTTTTGTATTCAATCTATGAGTACATCAAAATCTATAGTATCAAATGCAGCACTAAGATCGAGTAAAACTAGCAATGAGATGCAGTCTTGGTCTGATGCAAGAAGCAAGTCATTTGTAATTTTAACAAGTGCGGTTTTTGTGCTATGATGGGGCCTAAAACCTGACTGAAATTCTTCATAGATATCTTCTTTTTTATTTATTTTTTTGCAGGTAGGAGCACAATTGAGAAGACACAACGTTTTCTACAATTTTAGACATAAACAGAAGATTTATCAGTGAACAAATTTGCAAAGTTATTACCAGAGGTGAACCAAGATAAATTGGGGGCCCCAGGCAAAATTAAAAGATGAGGCCCTTGTAAAAGGTTATTTTGTTTTATATATACAGTATATATAGATCTATATTATATATACAGTATATATATATATATATATATTAATCTAAAGTAATATTTTTATCAGTGTTCTATCAGCTTTTACATACGCAAATCTGCATATTTTTATTCACCTTTACAAAGGCTGATTTGCTGTGCTAAAGGTGACAGTCGATACCTGCAACATCATCATAGCGATGCAAGTCTAAAACATGAGTCACTGTTGCAGCTGAAATGTTACTGATGTTACTCTGTAGAAAAAGAGAGGCTTAACCTAAACAACACCAACATGAAACAAAACGTGAGTGTAAGCTACTGCTCTGTTCTAAAGCCTGCTGAGGCAGTGTAAGGCATCAGTCATTCTCAAGACAAGGCAGTAAGCATCAAAAATGTTGCTTTAAGATACATAACTTTTGGCCTTCACAGATAAAGCAATTGCAGAATCTATTGCACCAACATAAGGAAATGTTGATATGATAATTCTACTTCATTCTCCTCATAACTGCATGTTAAACATCACATATCTTCCGAATTGGCTGTGATTGTGCTATGTCATGCAGCTTTGTGTTGGTTATCACTGGGAATTCTTGACGCCACACCTGGTTTAGACACTGTGTTAGCAGGTCGCTGTCATGCCATACAGCTTGTTAGGTTTTGGAACAGTATGTGATCATGGATATGTGTGTATGTAGACTGACTGGGATCCAGCGCAGGTACTTCTGGAGATATGCTGACAGTATGACAGGTGTGCTGATGGGTAAACGGCCCTGTGATTAATGCACACAGCACTGAGCTTCACGTGGGAGCAGTCGCTCACTTACAGCGTGCTGGAGCAGCTAAATTTAAACACTGGTCAGCACACACACGGACCTCAGGGATTCTCACAAGCACACATAAATAATCACACACACTCTCTCTCTCTGCCAGGACTGATAGCGGCTTTAGATCCTCTTTTAAAGGAATAGTTCATCCCCAAAATATACAGTTCATTCCAAACCTTTCTTCCATGGAGCACAAAGAGAGATATTTTGAAGAATCTTCACTCAGCTCTTTTCTTAGTGACCACAAATGTAAATTTAAAAAAAGGACAAAAACAAATTACAGTTTCCATACAATAAAAAAGCTGTAGGATTTACAAATAATCACATGCAAATGGCAAGTAACACATTGAATTAAACAGGAAATTTTCATGTTGAAAGACTGAAATGGCATTCAGATCATTCTCTAATAATATTTGTTTTATTTACAACTTTAAAAATCATTTTTACAGTGGACGTCTTATACACTGTCAAAACTTCGGAAGCCATACAGAAGACTGAAAATAATCTACTATGTAAAATAATAGTCAGCCATTATTAGAAAATAAACCTTTTTAAAAAAAGATGTAAACTTTAGCATGCTTTTAGACTACTTATTACGGTAATAATATAGATTATTTAAAAGAATATACTCAAGTGTGAACTGAATGTAATGTTACCCTTGATTAAATGTTATTTACAATTAAATTAAAATGTGTAATAGTTTACATTTATATTAAATGTATTTCGTATCCTCCTTATTATATGCATATTATAGTATATAAACATTAAGTAATAATTTGAGTCAAAATTAAATTTATAATTTTACTTGTATAAAACTTTCACTAAGAAAAAGAAGTACAAAATTATAAGAACAAAACAGTCAGGATCAAGCATTCCAGAGCGCCGTTTAATAATCACTGATAAGCTTCCCTTTTGTCATATGGACTATAAAAATGCTACACTGATGCGCCAGTGCCATGTTTGACATTATTACACATTTCTGTCATCATTTACTCACCATCATGTCAGAAGGAGACATTTACAACATAAAACACTGGTTACCCTTTTCAATGCAATTACAATGAATGTATAATATTCATATAAATTCACTATTAAAACCACTGCAACTGAATCACTGAGTGAGAAAAACTCAAGAACTGGATCAGAAAAAGCTTTCTGTTCTGGATAATTTATTCATTTTCACTATTCCTTTAAGAGGAGATTTGTGTGTTGTGTATGTAAGATCATGTGACGCTCTGACCTTTAAACATGTTTATGTGTCAGCAGCCTGTGCAATACTCTCTCTCTCTCTCTCTCTCTCTTTCAATCCCATGAGGTCAGTCTCACAGTAACCCGAGACCTTTGCATTTTAAATATATGTGACATTGTGCAGTACAAAAACTGCCTAGGCCAGGGATTTTGAGGGTATTTTTAGTAGTGATGTGAATAGCATCACTATTACTATTGCTCTGATCTATTCTACTGATTAGTATAAATACAGACACACACAGAGAAATACTTCTCTAAGAGACATATAGATTTTTGCCTGGTTGATGATGATACAGACAAAATAATGATAATAATTAAAATTTCACAATTCCACTGTCCCTTCTCCTTGATTTCTCTTCCATCCATCTGTCCTAGGAATTATTAATTGGATGTGGGATGTTTTTGTCATCTGTACTAGGCATCAGTAATCAGGATTAACTAGCTGATCAGTGATCTCTATTTGAGCTTACACTATAACCAGATGGTACAGCCACAAACTGACAACATTCGATTCATTAACTGTCTAATTTACAATGCTCACAAAGATATTATAAAAGATATTTTTCAATGTTGTAAGTAAAACAACTATTATTGGAGTATGTTTTACAAGAAAATACAAGAAAATTTTCACATTTAATTTCATGGGTTACTTGCCATTTCTTTGTAATTATTTGTGAAATTTACTAGCAATTTCTTAGTGAATATAGTCTCAAAGTAAATCCTACACCTTATAGTTATTTTATTTTATTAGTTTGGCAAGCACTAATCTGATTGGCTGGCTTCATGCAGGATGCAAATTTCTTTTCAGAGTAATTAATGCGAGAGTGGACTGTGGAAGCGCAGGGCTTCAAGTGCAGGTCAGTTTCATCTGTAAATATGCTATTGTAGTTTTGTCTTTGTTTACTTAGTCAAGAAGCAGCAGCCCATTGCTCATCATCACTCAAAAAAACTGTATAAAGGACATCATTATTATCTATTGTAATGTTACAGTAGTAATTTAGCGGACAAATAATCATATTTTATAATAGGTTTAGGAGGAGCAGACAACAACACAACCCTTATGAAAATTAATGTATGGTATGGCATGGTTACCACAAATTAACCATGGTTTTTGCTACACTAACCATTGTTTAACCATGGAATTTGTAGTAAAAATGAAAACAAATGGTAATTCATTTGGCAAAAAAAAAAAAAAAAAGGTTATTGCAATGTGTCAGGGACAAGTCAAGCCCGGTCTCATCTATCCCACAGCGATCACGCTCCCCGAAGTATTAATCACCTGCACCTGCACATAATTATCAATCTCATCACAGAGCACTATAAAGCACTCACCACAGCCCCAGTTCGATGTCAAGCCTCCAACAGGAACAGACCATATGCCATTGTCTCCCGACCTGTTGATTCACCGCGGACTCAAGGTCGTAAAGTATACTCACCTTTGAAACACTAACCTCTGTGTCATTGTCCTCCTGCTTGCAGGACTCCTGCTTAATTCCCTGCTACCTGTGATCCGAAGTTCCTCCGAACTCCCAGTATGTTTCTCTGAGCTTGCTTGGTTGTACCCGCACCTGAAGGAAAGAGAGACAACTGCTAATCATCTGTGACGGCTTGGCATTGACATATCTATTCAAGACGTTCTCACCTGCATTCAGCCCCGCACTGAGTATCTGCACCGAACCTGCACCAGAAGTCACTAAGAACTCACCTTGCATTTGTGATTTGCAAATAAAACACTGTGATTGGATTCACTTACCTCTGTCTCTCGGTTATATCCTGACAGAAGGCTTGACCAACACCGCAATGAATCCAACACAGCCTGAAGACAGTGCTTCCGCAAACCCTGCTTCCACGCTGGTGTACATCGCCAACACCGTCTCGCGACCAGCGCCCTTCTCTGGTCGGGCGGAAGACTGTAACGTGTTTCTCTTGCAATGCTCGCTCGCCCTTGAACAGCACGCTCACCAATATCCCACGGAAAGATCCAAAATCTCGTTTATTATCCAGCGGCTTTCCGGGGCAGCATTGAGATGGGCTGAAGCGTTGTGGTTTCAAGAGTCGGCGATCACCTCGTCTGTGCAAAGTTTCATTAATCATTTCAAAGAAGTGTTTGGACGTCCCATAGGCGATTCCTCTGTCAGCGACCAACTATTACAGTTACGCCAAGGTAAACGATCAGTTTCTGAGTATTCCCTGGAATTCCGAACCCTAGCGGCGGTGAGTGGGTGGAATGAAAAGGCCCTCCTTACGGTTTACCGAAGAGGATTAAACCCCACGCTTCGCCTCCAGCTCGCTATTTATGATGACAATTGGGGGTTAGAAAAATTCATGCAACAAGCTCTCCGAGTTCATCTAAGATCACAATCCTGCTATTGGGAAGTTCATGCTCCAGTTCCTGTTCCCCATCAAAACCTACCCGAAGAATCCCCGGAGCTGAAGTCGGAAAAGATGCAAGTGGAAACCCATAAGCTGTCTCAAGCAGAATGTACCCGTCGGCGAGAATTAAACCTATGCCTCTACTTTGGGAACGAAGGACATTTTGTTCGAACATGCCCGTCTCACCCTCCTCGATTACTGGTGAGTTCAGTCCATCACCAACCCTCTGTATCCACTCCATTAACCATATGTGTAACTCTGAAGTCTCGAGATTTCAACATTGCAGTCTCCTCCATCGTGGACTCTGGGTCAGCGGGCAACTTTATATCCAGAGATCTCGCAAGGACGCTCCAACTCAAAAGGACCCATACCTCTAAGCCGTACTCCATCCATGCAGTGACTGTCGAAGTTATCAACCAGGGGTATGTAACATCGCAGATAACACCTATCACCCTATGTGTTGAAAACATTCATCACAAACTATTTGACCCTTTCATTCTTGAGAATAGCCAAGCTGATGTAATTCTAGGCCGCCCATGGCTCATTTGACACCAACCCACTATCAATTGGAAACTGGTAAAATCCTGAACTGGGGCTGTGACAGCCTAAACTCACTTCCCGCCCAACCTGAACCTGTGTCCGTGAATTCCACCTCCATTGAAATTCCAAAAGAAAATTTGTCAGTCAACATTCCTCCATGCTATTCATCTTTTGCAGATGTATTCAGTCCTACGGCAGCCTCCAAATTACCTCCACACCGACCTTGGGATTGCGCAATCGACTTGATCCCAGGAGAACCCATTCCCAAGGGTCGGATCTACTTGTTGTCCATCCCCGAACAAGCCGCCATGCAAGAATACATCGAAGAGGCTCTGAGACAAGGGTACATTAGACCTTCCACCTCTCCAGCTGCCGCCAGCTTCTTCTTTTTCCCCAAAAAGGACGGGGGCTTGCGGCCCTGCATAGATTATAGAGTCCTAAATAAAATCACAGTGAAATTCAGTTATCCGCTCCCTCTAGTCCCGTCCGCCCTAGAACAACTCAGAGATGCCCGTATATTCACCAAACTGGACCTCAGAAGCCAATATAACCTAATTAGGATTCGAGAAGGAGATGAATGGAAAACGGCGTTCTTCACGCCTGCAGGGCACTACGAATATCTGGGGTTGCCGTATGGCCTGGTAAACACCCCCGCTGTGTTCCAAAGTTTCATGGATGAGGTCCTCCGAGAATTCCTGAACCACTTTGTTCTCGTGTATATTGATGATATTCTCATCTTCTCCCGTAACAGATCTGACCATCAACATCATGTCTCCCAAGTACTCCAACGGCTCCGAGAGTTTTCCCTGTTCTTTAAAGCAGAAAAGTGCATTTTCCACCAGACCTCCATCGAATTTTTGGGTTACCACCTCAGTGAAAAGGGAGTCAGGATGGATAACCGAAAGGCCCAAGCCATCACCTCCTGGCCCACTCCTACATCAATCAAAGAGTTACAGAGATTCCTGGGATTTGCAAACTTTAATCGCCGGTTCATAAACCAGTACAGTATGATTACAGCCCCATTAACATCACTCCTGAAGGGGAAGCTAAAGACCCTTCACTGGACTCCAGAAGCGGAACATGCTTTCCAAACATTGAAGACCACCTTCACCACTGCTCCCCTGCTCTGACATCCAGATCCAGAAAAAAAGTTCATTGTCGAGGTGGACGCCTTAACAACAGGCGTGGGGGCCATCTTGTCACAGTACCCAGAGAACTCATCCAAACCCATGCCTTGTGCCTTCTTTTCCAGTAAATTATCCTCCGCGGAAAGGAACTACGATATTGGTAACCGAGAACTCCTAGCTGTGAAGCTTGCCCTGGAAGAATGGAGGCATTGGTTGGAAGGGGCCAGACATCCATTTCTTGTACTTACCGACCACAAGAACCTCCAGTATTTGAAGGAAGCCAAGAGACTTAACCCTCGCAAAGCTCGATGGGCTCTGTTTTTTACACGGTTTCACTTTCAGATATCCTACCTTCCCGGGTCAAGAAACACGAGAGCAGATACCCTATCCCGTCTCCACGCTCCCGAAGAAGACATCGAAGAACCAGAAACCATCCTGCCTACCAAACTATTTGTCAGTCCCATTCAGTGGGACCTTGATGATCAAATCCTCAAACTATCACAGAACATGCCCATTCCTCCAGAATGCCCCGCTGACGAAACCTACGTACCTGAAGATCTTCGCACTTCACAAGCCTCCAACAGGAACAGACCATATGCCGTTGTCTCCCAACCTGTTGATTCACCGCGGACTCAAGGATGTAAAGTATACTCACCTTTGAAACACTAACCTCTGTGTCATTGTCCTCCTGCTTGCAGGACTCTTGCTTAATTCCCTGCTACCTGTGATCCGAAGTTCCTCCGAACTCCCAGTGTGTTTCTCCGAGCTTGCTTGGTTGTACCCGCACCTGAAGGAAAGAGAGACAAGTGCTAATCATCTGTGACGGCTTGGAATTGACATATCTATTCAAGACGTGCTCACCTGCATTCAGCCCTGAACCTGCACCAGAAGTCACTAAGAACTCACCTTGCATTTGTGATTTGCAAATAAAGCACTGTAATTGGATTCACTTACCTCTAAAATGTTTGTAAAATGATTAACAGTTGCAAATAAACATTCATTAGAAATTTAGAAAAGTAATCAAAAATAATCATTTACATTTACATTTAATAATTTAGCAGACACTTTTATCCAAAGCGACTTACAAATGAGGACAATAGACACAATCAGAGCAATGAGAGAACAACAACAGTATACAAGTGCCATGACAAGTCTCAGTTAGTCTAGCACAGTTTTTTTTTTTCTAGTATTAGTTGGTCTAGTGCTGGCGAAAAAGATGTGTCTTTAGATTTTTTTTTTAAAAAGACTGTTCGAATTGAGATTGGGAGGTCATTCCACCAGCTGGGCACAGTCCAGGAAAAGGTCAGTGAGAGTGATTTTGAACCTCTTTGGGATGGCGTCACAAGGCGCCGTTTATTTGCAGAACGCAAGCTTCTGGAGGGTGCATAAGTTTGAACTAGTGAGATTAGGTATATTGGTGCCGTGCCAGGGGTCGTTTTGTAGGCAAGCATCAGTACCTTGAATTTTATGCGAGCGGTTACTGGTAGCCAGTGTAACCTGATGAGGAGAGGAGTAACGTGAACTTTTTTTGGCTCATTGAAGACAACTCTCGCTGCTGCATTCTGGACCAGTTGCAGAGGCTTGATAGAACATGCAGGAAGGCCCACCAAGAGAGCATTACAATACTCCAGTCTGGAGAGAACAAGAGCTTGGACAAGAAGTTGTGTGGCTTGCTCTGACAGGAAGGGTCTAATCTTCCTAATGTTGTATAAGGCAAATCTGCAGGACTGGGTCGTTGTAGCAATATGGTCTGTGAAGCTTAACTGATGATTGATCACAACTCCTAGGTTTCTGGCTTTCCTGGAAGGAGTTATGTTTGATGTGTCTGGATGGTGAAATTGTATTGAAAAGATGGGTTAGCTGGAACCACAAGCAGTTCTGTCTTAGTAAGGTTGAGCTGAAGGTGATGGTCCTTCATCCAGCTAGAAATGTCTCTCAGACAGGCTGCAATGCGAGCAGCTAAAGGTCAGATCATCTGGTAGGACAGAGAAGTAGAGTTGAGTGTCATCAGCATAGCAGTGATAAGAAAAGCTGTGCTTCTGAATGACAGATATTAATGACGTCATGTAGATGGAGAAGAGAAGTGGTCCAAGCACTGAGCCTTGAGGAACCCCAGTAGCAAGAAGCTGTGACTTAGAAACCTCACCCCTACAAAACACCCTGAAGGACCTACCTTAGAGTGGGGCAGTCTCAGTTGAGTGCCACTTTTGAAGCCAGACTGGTTGACTGGTTGTCCAGGTGGTTGTTCTGTACAAGAAACATATAGAGTTGGTTGAACACAACTCACTCAAGTGTCTTTGCAATGAATGGAAGAAGGGATACTGGTCTGTAGTTTTCTAAAAGTGCTGGATTTAGAGATGGTTTCTTAAGCAGTGGGCTTACCTGAGCCTGCTTAAATGCTGTGGGAAATGTACCAGAGTGAAGAGAGGTGTTGATAATGTGAGTAAGTGAAGGTATGACTGAAGAAGAAATGGCCTGAAGGAGGTGAGTGGGGATAGGATCAAGTGGACAAGTAGTAGGATGATTGGAAAGGATAAGTTTGGAAATGTCCATCTCTGAGAGTGGAGAGGAGGAGAGAGAGTGTGTATTAGTTGTTATGAAGTTATCATCAGTCTGCGGTGTGGAGAATTGATCACTGATGGTTCTTGTCTTATTTGTGAAGAAAACTGCAAAGTTATCAGCCGTGAGAGTTGATGAAGGAGGAGGGGGAGAAGAAAGAAGAACAGAAGAAAAAGTTTTAAAGTGTGCTAGAGTCAGAACAGTTGTTAATTTTGTTGTGGTAGTATGTTGTTTTAGCAGTGAAGACATTTGCAGAGAAGGAAGAGAGGAGTGACTGATAAACACTGAGGTCGATAGAGTTTCTTGATTTGTGCCATTTCCTCTCTGCAGTCCTGAGTTTAGAGCGATGTTCACGGAGAACATCAGACACCCAGGGGGCAGATGGGGTGGTTCAGCTGGTCTGGATGACAGTGGGCAAAAGTTGTCCAAGCAAGAGGTTAGAGTGGAGCAAAGATTATCAGTAGCACTGTTTGTGTCCAATGCTGAAAACTGAGAGGGTGAAGGAAGTGAGGATGAAACCATAGAGGATAGGCGAGAGGGAGAGAGTGAGGTCGTGTCGAAAGGTGACCTGCGGAGGAGTGTGTGCTGTGTCAGGAGTAAGTGTGAGGTTAGAAGTGATGAGGAAGTGGTCTGAGGTGTGCAGTGGAGTAACTAAAGTGTTATCTGTGGAGCAACAGTGTGTGTAGATGAGGTCCAGTTGGTTGCCTGAATTGTGAGTAGTAGACGCTTGCTTGAGATCAAATGAGGCAAGCAGAGTGTTGAAGACAGCAGCCTGGGGTTTTTCTAGGTGGATGTTAAAGTCACTGAGCAGTACCAGAGGAGTGCCATCCTCAGGAAAGTTTGATAGTAACACATTCAAATCCTCCAAGAAGTTTCCCAGTTGACCTGGGGGACAATAAATGACTACAAAGGGGATTTTAACAGGGTGTAAATAGTAATTGCATGTGATTCAAATGAACTGTTGCTTGTAAGAGATGGTTGAAGATCAAATTTCCATTCATTTGAGATAAGGAGACCAGTACCAGCGAGGGGTGTAGGAAAAAGTGAAATTAGTGGAGAGGGCTGCGGGAGTGGCAGTGTCTTTAGGTTTGATCCAAGTCTCAGTTAGGACCATGAGGTTGAGACCGGAATGAGTAGCAATAGAAGAAATAAATTATGCTTTGTTAACAGCAGACTGGCAGTTCCAGAGACCAACTGGAATAGAGAGTAAAGTAGTAGAGGTCAGAGGGACAGGCCGTAGATTATTGAGATAGGCCTGCCTCCAATGTACAGTGTGTGCTCTCCGAGTGTTAGGAGCAATAGTAGAGATTTGAAAGCACATAGTGAGTACAATTGACCTAAATAAGTATTTGAAAACAAGCTGTACAAAAAGTAAAGAAAGGGGAGGAAAGCAATACTCAAGTGCCTTGTCGGTGTCCTTGCTCGGTGAGAATCGGGCAGGTAGAGTCGATGGTCTTTATCCAAGGGCTGCCCCGGTGAAACCAATTTTTTATTAGCCTGAGTACTCGTTATTGAAGACAGCTGGCGGCGCCTTACTATTTAGCAAACCGAAACTGGAGAGTCCAGCGATAGGCAAAAATGAGAACAAACGCGATTTGAGCACGTATTTACCATGGTAAAACACAGTAAGTGAAACACAATTTCCTAGCAACGACAACCGCACTGAAATCTAATGAGAAAAACAAGGCAAAACTTGTTTATAAACTGCTGTCCTTTTCTGTTGCTCGACTGCTTCTTCTAACAAGGGCTTCCAAACAGGTAAATAAGAACTTTTACTGGCTACATTACTTTAATAAAGTAATTGAAAAAGTTATACTACTGTTACATTTTAAATAGGGTAACTTGTAATCTGTAACCCATTACATTTCCAAAGTAACCTTCCCAACACTGGCTATACTACCAAACATTCTCTTGCAAAACAGTTGCATTTTCCTGGGGGACTACATATATTTTGTAAGAGTTTCTCTTATCAAGGGAAATATCTCAGCAAGCAGCATTTTAGATTGTGTGTTCCTCTCTGCTCATATCATATTAGAGGTGGGGAAACACATGATCTTTGCTTGGGAACGGTACTTGCTTCGGTCCGATTGAAATCATGGGGATCACAGATGGATTTTTATTAGCCCTCACCTGCTAGATCCAGTGCTCTCTCTCTCAGGGTTTGGAAGCCCACTCTGCGCAGGACTCTCCACCTCAGTCTCTTGTGTATAACGAGCTCTTGGAGGCTGTAACTTGCATCATAGCCATTGACTGGTCAGCTGAGAAGCAACATGTTTGTCCTAAAAGTAAATTAGATGTGTTAAATCACAACCTCCACATTGGGGCATGGCATTTTTTCCCCCCCAATCTCCATACTGAGGCATTGAGATTATGGAATAAACCATATTTAGCTCTGCTCTTCAGGCTGTTGCGAATTACTCCGACACAAGAGGGCTGAAAGAGCAGGGCTATGGGGTGATGCCTCAGGTGGAACAGACGCTTGCAAGCTATTTGTCCCCTGATACAGCAGTGTCTCTCAAGGCCCCAACATTACTCATCAAGCTGTGCAGTGGGTTGTGTGTGATTTTAGATTTGCGCCAACTAAATTGTTCTGTCAAGACATTCAGATTTAAGATGCAGACGTTGAAGGGTGTTAGTATTGTAGGCTAGTATTGTAAGTCTCAGCAGTGAAATTTTAGATTTATGTTAAAGGGGTCATATGACGTTGCTAAAAAGAACATTATTTTGTGTGTTTGGTGTAATGAAATGTGTTTATGTGGTTTAAGGTTATTTTCCATATAAAGTACATTATTGTTTCTCCTCTATGCCCCACCTTTCTGAAACATGTCGATTTTTCCAAAGTTCATTGTTCTGAAAAGCAAGGTGTGTTCTGATTGGCCAGCTATCCAGTGTGTTGTGATTGGCCGAATTCCTCAAGTGTGTGACTGAAATGTTATGCCCATTTACCATACTGTGACGCCGTGTCCCGGTCAGAACACCGCTGCGACAAGGCAAAAACAATAAAACCCAATATACAAACGAGCCATTTGTTGCATCCGGTTGGGACATAATTACTTATTACAGTATAATGACTTATACTGTCTTTTTACGCATTGCGTTGCATCACGCCATGTAAACATAAAACCATGTCTGCATTTGTGATCGGAGACACAACAAACAACAAGTGCTACTCTATACTGCTCAAAACTTGCATTGCAAGTGGCAAATTCCTTAAATATGAAATCATACTTACAGACTGTGAATCAGAACAGCCGGTATTGTAGGCTACTCTCCCAGGAAACAGACCTCTTTAAAATGCGTTGCACACACACGAATATTTGGTTTGAACTGTTCTGGAACAGTGTTGTAAATACAACTTAACTGATTTCTCGTTGTGTCCTCTTTTGGAAGAACAAAGTATTTTCTCTTTCACACCGAAACACACAGCATCTTCACAACATGGCGGTGGCAGCAATACTACAGTGAGAATCAAAGTTATTATTTTCTTTGTGCGAACATTTGGGCAGTGTTATGTGAATATTTTCACATATTGTGGTGTAGACATGTGGGGGGGTGTTTAAACGAGGCGTTTTAGGAGGGCGTGGACTTTTTATAAAGAATATCTCTTTAGGTTTGAGACTTTAGTCTTTGTAACTATAGGGATCTTATCCATTCACAAACAGCTTGTAACACTCCAAAGAGAAAGGAAAACTTCGCATCATATGACCCTTTAAAATTTGTCATATGATGCTTTATAAATAAAAATATATATAAATATATGTTGAGATATGTAAAATAAGCTAAATGAATTACAATTTGACATTACTTTAAATTGAATTGTTTAATATACATATCAATTTACAGCATCTTTAGATTTTTGTATTATTTACTGATCATTTGTTATGATTTTTTCAACTAAATGTTCCTTTCCCACACTTTTGAGTCCTTACCGCAACAATGAAAAAAGGCTTTTATTATGACATTTTATCAAAGACAAACAAGTCTAGTTTCTATGGAAACAGAAATTAGCATGTGAGCACATTGCTGACAGATTGGGCCACCTCACTATCTCACTCAAAAGATCCCAAAAATATAAGGTAAATATAATTTTTTTTGTGTCAGTATTTATTGTGTGTCCTTACCATACAGCTTAGTAATTCTGTACTTTTAACTACATTTTAAAAATAAATGTATATTACTTTTTAATTCATGTATATTAAGATGCTAAGAGTCAAAAATAATGTAGTAGACCTTGCTAGCTGGCAATTAGCTGCAATTTAAGCAAAAATGTAATTTCCGCAACATGTCTTTACCACAGCAAATTTAGGTGTTGCGGTAAAGACCTTGTGTTGCGGTAGAGACAAGTTTAAGGTTTATTGTATATTAAATTACAAATATTCAGTCTATAGGTTTTCTGTTTCTTTTACTGTTGTTCTCTACAGTAACCTGTATTTGACTTCATGGCACTTCAACATTGAGATGTCATTACCGCAGCTCTTTCTTTTTTTTTTTGCGAAAAACTAATATATATATATATATATATATATATATATATATATATATATAGTAACACTTAAGTTGAGATGATTTACACATTGAAACGGCAACATCTGTCATAAAAGGTAACTATGTTATTTTTAGCGTGTATGGAAACAATTGACATCTAAGGTTACTGTCTAAATTTTACATGGCAGGCATAGAGATAACCATGATATCCCCTATTTTGTATAATATGTTTTAATATCAGTATTTACAAAACTGCACAAAATTTGAAAGAGCTATTGAAATATAATGAGTTTTTATAGAAATTAAAAAAGAAAAATGTATATAATGAACATTATTGGAACGTGGTGGTAAGGACATTTTGTAAGAAGAGTTGAAAAACATAAACAAAAACATTTAACAAAAAATAAACAGGTTCCAGATCAAAATCTTAATGACTCTATGCAATTTTGTTTACCTTTTTTTATATGTATTACAGGCTCTGATGGTTATTTTTTATTTTGGAGAGTCAAAAGTGCCCGTAGTTGCAGAAACACCCTGAAACAGATTGTGACTCAAATCAGACCCAAGGACTGGTTTGTCATGACCGATCTAAAGGACACATACTTCCATGTATCCATCGTTCCACAACACGGGAAGTTCCTGAAGCTTGCTTTCTGGGGTGAAGCATACCAGTACCGGGTTCTTCTGTTCTGCCTTGCTCTATCACCCCACACTTTCAACAAATGCATGGATGCAGCACTGGTTTCTCAGTGTCTCTAGGGTCCTGAAATACTTTCTGCCAGATCTGAGAAGCGATCATGGACACTTAGGTCCACAGAGCTGCCCTGTGGAAGAAAACTGATCAGTTGTTTGATGGCTTTGGTCTACCTAAGAAAGGTTTTCCAGTGACCAAACAGACGTTGAACTCGCTTAGACCTCTGACCTTCCTTTACCTTTGGAGATCAGAGCTCCCTCAACAGGAAGTATGGCAGCTTCTAAAGCCCTTCTTTCAGAATCTTCCCTGCATGATGTGTGTGATGCTGTGAGCTATTCCTCTACACTCACATTTGTTAGATTTTACAACTTAGACTTGGGTTCTACTCCATGCTGTCAAGTGCACCTGTCTTAGTTGCACTCACCATGATTTCACACTAGAAAGACATTTGTCAGCATAGTGAAGTGGGTATTGTCATACGTCAAGTGCACCTGTCTTAGTTGCACTCACCATGATTTCACACCCCTGTGACCCCTAGGATATTTGCAGTGGCTACTATTAATTTAAATCTATTTTAACTCTATAACTGTCATTTAATATAGTTTATCCTGAAGAGTGACGGAAGTTCTGCATAATTGCAAATGTGCCATTGTATACAACAGTTTCAATAAACAAGAAGTTTAATTTTTAACTGTTTTAGACAACATATTCAGTTTTTGCGCTCTATTTCTAAAAACAAAAAATCATTCCAAACACAGCCACTGTTTTGTCTCTTGATAGTGTTTCGTTCCTGAATGAATCAACCGTTTAAAGTTCTCGCAATGACTCACTTATTAACAGTGACTTGTCTATAGAGGTACCATTTCATTTTTTAAACAATTTCCAGTTTTCAATGTTTTATGCCAAAAACCTTATTATTCATTTGTAACTGCAGGTTAAAGTTCCATGTCCCACAGAGCTTGCATTAAACAGTTTGTATCTAAATGGCACTTCAGATGCAGTTTCTGTTTTCTCTGTATTGCAAAGATCAATTTTGTTGATACTGATGGGCATTTTGCTTGGTAAACAGCCCAAATGCAAGTGTCTGACTTAAAAGATGGTGCACACTTTTAGAAAAAAATGGCGTAAAGGTAAAAAAAAAAGCCTCAGCTGTCAGCACACTTAGAAATAAGATATCAGCACAATAACACACAGCAAAATATTGTCTAATTTTCGTTATCGAATAAAATCCCAGAAATGATATCATTTTTTTGTCAATATTGCAAACCCTTTATTTATTTATTTATTTTTTGATGTGCCACCCAGCGTTATGCCTCATCTGGCCACCCCTATTAAAATTTTCTGGGGGCGCCACTGCTTGGTGGGGTGTGTATTGTGTTACGAGTTTTATTGTGGTTTGGGTATTGTCATACGAGTTCTCTTGACAGGGAATTTTTTTATTTATTTTTTATTTTTTATTTTTTTTTAGCTAGAATAAATGACATTTGTCAGACACTGTTATCCAGAGCCAATATTATATTCCAATCATGGAACAAATTTTATTCGTTTTATGCATTGTCTGGAAATTAAGCCCACAACCTTGGTGTTGCTAGCACAATGATCTACTGTTTGAGCTGCAGAAATGCCATTTGCTGTGCAATACTACTATACATACCTAAGAAGCCAGTTATGTCACACTCACTTTTTCTGCACATCTGTACTGCATATAAAGAGCAAATGCAATACAGGAAACAGGGGGAAACAGACCTTTATTTAGTCATTCCTTCAGGGCAGAAATAAAGCATTGGGTTCATATTTGCAGTTCCTCCTCAGGCAGAAGCAAAACAAATGCTTGAAAACACAAAGAGGGACAGAGAAAGAGAAGAAGGTTCTCATTAACAACCTATGAATTCTTTATCAGGTCAGCAAATGGCTGCAGCACTCATACATCACAAGAAAGCCATGTATCTGTAGGAAATACAACCATGTGTCTGGTCCTCTGAGATGTTGTTTGAATCACATATCCTAATGCTACATACTAAGAAACATTTGCATTTCAGTATCAGAGTGGTGACGTACAGCTTTGTGCAGCACCCTGTTATGCTGCAGTAAAGAAATGCACAAAGCAATTTACTGGACTCGCTTTAATAAGGTGTCGCCATCTGTAAAACTCAGCAGGCTTCATGCTTGTACGTGACTGTGATAATGAAGGGGAGAGAATGTGATTTTATATGTGCATGTAATGAGGATGATGGGAGAGGGGCGGTTTAAAGGCACAGCACCCTGCAGTTGAGCTGATCTATATAAAAGCAAATAATGCATTAATCAGATATATATGTGTAAAACTCATCTGATTACGGTCTAAGAATATTCATTACAGCTTCACAAATTACAACATACTGTGCTCAGAATTATTCATTTAAATTATTCTTGTTTATTCTAAGCATTTCAACTGAATGTTTTCTTCTGTAGAACACACAAATAAAAATCATATTAACTCTCAGTGCTTTGTACTGCGAGTCACTAGCAGTAATGTAGTAAAGAGATCTGTGCCTGTACACTGTTGAGGGGAAACAGCAACATAAAAAATTGTAAGTGAGGGTCATTTTTTAGGACTTTTTTACCCAAGCAAAGTCTCTGAGAACCTGACGCATTGCACTTCTGGAGACATCAGGTAGGTTAAAGTTCTGGTTATTGGTTTGGTTGGGGTGTAGATGTTTATTGTTGGTTTTGGTTTTAATTCTTATTCTTAATTTTTTTTGTTTTGATTTGTTTCTTTTGCACTCCACCTGTTTTTGCTGACCATACTGACCCAAGGAGCATTTCGCTGTCCAATGGTCATGCCTTTCAATTTCTAGTATTGTAGTAGTATTGCATTGTTCTTAAGGGCATTTAAATAAATCTTTTTAAATGATCTCTAATAAATTTCTCTCTTTTTTAATTTTTTTTATTTTTATTTTTTTTTTTTTTTTTGTTATTTTATATGTTAAATTAATAATGATTAATAATTAAATATAAGGAGTTTTTCACTTCCAGCCTTCATGAACAAATTACATATCACTTATAAATGATAAATACAAAATTAATAGTAGTTATTAATATTGATGTGGTTTGGAATTGGTCAAATGTGCTTGGAAAAAAATATGATCAGAATATCAACTTGTCTAATAATTATGCACGCACTGTATATAAAAACCTAGTTTCATTCATTCATTCCATTCAAATCACTGTGTGTACAATGTAGGATTAAATTAAAATATTTACATTTACAGAAGTACCTTCTTTTATGTGAAATGTTTAATGAGAAAAAAAAATAACTGGATTAACTGCATGAAATAACTGGTGTGTATATGTTTGATTCTCAGTTTTGCACACTTGCATACTTCAGGCATTTACAGATTAAGGGTACATTTATAGGACAACAATGTACTACAAATGGAAACGTTTTTCCTTTGCATTTTTAAAAAGACTAATGTAAAGATGACAAAATCCCTGTTCACACAAATCTGCAAAAATTAGTGAAAAACAGTATACATTCCAGGTGCGTAGTTGGCAATGTCACTTTATGAAGAAATATATGCACATATACTGCATGCTTAAAGATGGAACATGTAATATATGTAATATATATAATCATGTAAATATATATATATATATATATAGTAATATATATATTATATAATATATATATATATAATATATATATATATAATATATATATATTATATAATATAAATATATTGTAATATATATATATATTATATAATATATATATATATATATATATATTATATAATATATATATATAGGATATATATTATTATATATAAAAAGAGGAGCATTGTTTTGAAAAACTTGCATTTAGAACGCATTTTCAAAAATGGGCATTTTCAGGCCCCAAAACCGATGTTGTTGTGTAACACTTGAGTTTTTCTCAGGCACCTATAGAGACGAGACGTGGAGATGAAGAGTTTGTGTGATGGAGGGAAACTGCTGACCGGGAAACACTCTAGTGATCATCCTGTCATTTGATCTGCCTGATTATGCAAACACCAGAACACTCTGTCAACACGAATAGTGGTCCAGAGTGTCATAGCAACAATAATAACCTGCAGTCTAAAAGAGGGGTTCAAATTCAGATGGATAAAGAGGAACATATATTTGTGCATGTTATACTTAAATGATACAGTGTGTAGCTATAAATTTTAGTGAATTAATGTTAAGCACATCCTGCGTAAGCCATTTTGGAAGGAGCATGTAAATACAGCACACGATTTTAGTTGTTTATTTTATGTACATGCCTTGAAAATTCTTTATATAGAGAATATTTTAATACTGTTTGTGTTAATTTGATATGGTTATATAAATATCTGTATGTGAATTTAACATTACTTTTGTAAAAAAAAATTAATATTTAGGTGGAGGGACGAAAATTGTGCACTGGATATGCATTATAAAGTCACACTTTATTTTAAGGACAATTCTCTGGATGTTTGCCTCAAACTCCTAATTTGCTGCTTATTAAAGGTTAGTAAAGTGGTTGTTAATACTGATGTGGGACTCAGTGATGAGGACTGTCGACATGAGAATAGGTGTGAGCTGTAACTGAATGCCACTGTGATCAACCACACGTCAACCACAGTATGGAAAGAGCCACTCAGCTACAGTGCATAACACACATACTGCACTGGGGTTCAGAGGTCGCTCCCACTGGCATCAGTGTTGCCAGATAGTCAGTCATCGCCATCTCCAGAAGCAGCACTCAAAGAATGATGCTGTTCCAGGACACTCAAGGCAGATCTCAATGAACTCCTTTACATAGTCTTCCAGGGAACAGCCATCTCCGGTAACAGGGAGTGTTTTTACAACTTATTTAACATATTTAAATGCTGGAACAAAACATTCTTTAAGTAAGGTTTAAAAAAAATTTTCTTATAACTTTATCTGATATAGTGTTGAGGGCAAAAAAACAACATTATCAGCATTGTCTCAGTGTCCTTATGGTGTTATTTGTACTTGAATGTGCTATGTTTTTTTTTTTGTTTTTTTTGTAACCTTTAACGTTCTAATCTTCACAAGAAAACAAGAGCCTCATGTATAAATGTTGCACAAAATGGGAATAGAAATGTGCGTACACGTCTTCCACAGAGATATCTGGTTTCTAAAAAATAAAATTGGCATAAATGTGTGCACTTTTTCCTGGAGTGAGAAAAGTAATGAAAACAGTTTAAAATCCTTGTATACTTTATTTCAATATACATATTTACATTAAATATTTCACTCTCATTAATGGAGATAAGCACTGAAATTACATAAAGTCATTACGCAGAAGTCAAAACAAAATTAGGCTATATGAATTTAGACATTAGTAGTTGATGCGCTTAATCACTTTTCCTGTGGCTTGCAATGTTTTAATGACAGCTAGTAATAATATAATAATTCATATTTAAACCGAACTGCAGAAAACTGGACATTAAAGTGTTTCAGAAACATTTTGAAGCAATGTTCAATGTTTTATAACTTTTTTTTTTTTTTGACCTGGTTCTTGTTGTATATATGCAGGTGATTTTCAGCAGTGACCTGTGGAAACTCAGTTGCAGGGGATTTTACATTTAGTCATTTTGCGGATGCTTTTATCCAAAGCGACTTACAATTAGGGGATACATAAATCGACTCTTCTTAGGAGGCAAACAGACACTGGAAGTGCTTGTAATACCAAGTTTTAGACATTGTTCAAATAAATACAAGCTAGAAAGAGAAGGAAGAGACTTTTTTTTTTAAATGATGCAGTCAAGTAGCTTCGAAAGAGATGTCGCTTAAATTGTCAGGGATTCCGCATTCCATAACATGGGCTCATTGAAGACCAGTCGTGCCGCTGCATTCTGAATCTTTTATATAGGTTTGATTGTGTTTGATGGATGTCCACCCAGAAGAGCATTGCAGTAGTCCAGCCCGACAAGGGCCTGGACAAGAAGTTGTGCAGCATGCTCCGTTAGAAATGGCCTGATCTTTTTGAAGTTGTGCAATGTAAACCTGCAAGACTGAGCAGTCTTTGCAATGTGGTCTTTGAAGGTCAGCTGGTCAAAGGTTACACCAAGATTTCTGACTGAAGTTGATGAGGTAATAACCTAGCTGGATGGAGAAATCACACTGTAGAGTTGGAGTGGCAGGGAAGACAAGCTCAGTCTTTGCCAGGTTGAGCTGTAGGTGATATTCTTTCATCCACACCGATATGTCCACCAGGCAGCCTGAGATCCGTGCAGCTACCATTGGATCATCTGATTGAAATGAGATAGAGCTGTGCATCATCAGCATAGCAATGGTAGGAGAAGCCATGTGCCTGTATGATGGGACCCAGTGATGTGTATGTGGAGAAGAGGAGGGGGCCAAGAACTGATCCCTGAGGAACCCCAGTGACAAGATGTGCTTTGGATATCTCCCCTACCCAAGCCACCCTGAAAGACCTATCAGTGAGATAGGATTCAAACCAGTGAAGTGGAGTCCATGTGATGCCCAGTGATGAGAGGGCAGACAGGAGGATCTGATGATTCACAGTGTCAAAAGCAGCAGATAGATCCAGCAGAATAAGAACTGATGATTTGGAATCAGCTTTTGCAATCTGCAGGGCTTCCGTTGACAGTAGCGCAGTCTCAGTTGAATTGCCTCTCCTGAAACCTGACTGGTTAGCATCCAGTTTGTTGTTCTGTGAGAGAAAGTGATCTACTCTTTCGAGGGTTTTCGCTATGAATGGAAGGAGAGACAGGTCTGTAGCTATCTGTAAGTGAAGTGTTTAATGTAGGTTTCTTGAGCAATGGGGTTACTCGAGCCAGCTTGAATGCAGTTGGGAAGGTGCCTGTGTGGAGAGATGTGTTATGTTTTGTGTGTGTGTTGTTGTAAGTGTGTGAGGGATTGCTGTGTGGGAGGTGTTGTGGGGATTTTGTCTAGAGGGCATGTTGTAGGATGGCTGGAGAGAAGAAGTTTTGATACTTCTGCCTCAGTGAGTCCTGTGTGTTAGGCTGAGAATTGACTACTGATTGTTCTGGTTTTGTCTGTGAAGAATGTGGCGAAATCATCACCTGTTACAGAAGTGGTGGAGGGGGACAAAGGAGAGAATTTAATGTTTTGAGGAGATAACGTGTGTCTGGAGCACTGTTGATCTTGTTGTGGAAGCATGAAGATTTGGCAGTATGGACTTCACCTGAGAAAAATGAAAGCAAAGACTGATACATATTCACGTCTGATGGATCTTTTGATTTGCACCATTTTCTCTCTGTTGCCCTGAGTTTGGTCCGATACTCACAAAGAAAATCGGATAACCAGGGGTTAGAAAGGGCAGCCCATGCTGGTCTGGAGGAGAGAGGACAAATATCATCTAGACAAGAGGTTAAAGTAGACCATTTATAAAATAAAAACAGAGCTATGAAACAAAACCAAAAACACAAGGACACAGAGACAAAACTATAACAGCAGGTCTGTATTCTGTGTAAAGCAACATACATTGATAACAGCAGACAGAGACTGAGTGTTTGTGCTGGGGTTATATGCAGTCTTTGATTGGCTGCTGATTGAAACCAGGTGCTGGTGATTAGTCCGGGATCGTGAGTGGAGTGAGGATGGTGAGAGAGAACTGAGGGAAACACAACAGACATGAACATACGAATCCACCATTAGAAGAAAATGCACATTTCTTACAACAAAGCACTGGCACTCTCAACTTTATTTTTATGAGTCCTTTTCATCACTTTGAACATCATTATTAGTCACTGATCAATTCTAAATAAAAACAGTCAGCATTGAATACACACAAATATTTATTAAAACGGAATAAATCCAAGCTTTCTTTCCAGCACAAGCACATGACCACGCTGTTAAACCTGTAGAAAGATCACATTTACACACATGCTACTGAAAATCTGTTGTACTTAATAGAATAAAAGTTAGATAACTGATTGTATTAAGCAGAACACATGCTGAGTAAATTACAGCAGAATTAATGTTCCCAGCATGCTTTGCTTCAGACTGTTAAGGAAAAGTAAAGGTTGAAATGAAGTGTTCTTTTGTCTGTTTTTGCACAAGATTTGTATTGATCTGTTAGTGCTTAATGTTGTTACGTTGGCATTTAAACAGGTTGCTGTTTTTTGGGGGGAGTTACTGTAACATTGTGCTGAATAGTAGAATCTGTGGGTTGAAGGTGGCCCAAAAATTACATTAAAATTATATGTTGTTTTATTTAAAAAGCAATGCTTGTGCATTGTAATTACATCAAGACATGCATGTGAATCTATGCTGATACTAGCTAACAATTAACTGCAAAAAAAATAAATAAGCTAATGTTTATGGTTGGTCTTATGCAATTTAGTGGATTTTTAATATAAATAACTTTCTCTTTTTTTGGACTCAAAGTTCACAATACTTGTAAATATTGGTTTCCGAAATTAAACAGTCAAAGGCAATCAGTTTCCTCAAATGGTTTGAGTTACTTTAACTCATTGAGTTTTGAGAGGTGTCACAGACATGCAGAGGTGTCACTTACACAGACATGCACGACCTTTCTGTGAGGAGATGCAGTCACGCAGTCGCTGTGACCCTCAAGCTGCGGTCACTAATCAGGGATTTACCTCTGCTGGGGCTTTTCTGCTATTTTTAGCCTGGAGGAGAATGACGACTGTAAACCACCCTGAGGACCAAATCTATCACTTTACCCCCCCCCACACACACACACACCACCTGAGAGGCTCTGAGCTTATGATTACAGAGCATCTACAGCTGCAGTGTAGATTTTACCTGCCAGTCATGTTACAAATTCCTACTTCATTCCTACAAATATAATTACATTTTTTGATTTTTTTTTTTATGTTCAGTATTTATTTTTACAAAAACAAACCATGCTTTTATATAATAATATTTTTTTTTATTTTTTTTATTTGTATGAATTTTTTTTTTTTGGGTGGTTTTTTTTTTTTTTTTTTTTTTTTTTTTTTTTTTAGTTGTCTATAAAGTTTTTTTTTTTTTGTTGTTGTTTGTTTGTTTGTTTTTTGTTTTTTTGTAGTTTTTTTATTAATTTTCATTTATCTTTTTTATTTAATGCAGTATTTCAAGTTAAAGTAAATGAAAATGACAAACGCTGCTTTGGCAACTGGCTAAAATAAAATAAGTTTTAGGTTTTTGTTTTGTTTTATTTTATTTTATAATAGCGTTTATTTTGTTTCAAGTTACGACATAGACTACTAGTCAACAAACTGTATATAATCGATGTACAATCAGAAGTCATTGTCCATACAGACAAAAAGCGATCATAAAGTTGTCTACATTCTACAGTATGTTCTATGTTTGATTAAATCAGGTTCTAAACAAAAGCAAAGCTCTTACTGGTGGGAAAACTGCATGTTAATGAGATGGTAACAGCGGAGTGTTGATTTAACACCTCATAAATAGTCACAGCCGTACAGTGTAACTCTACCAGATGTGTTCTGACTTCTTAGGATGACTTTCTCCTGTCTTACAAAAACAGATGCAAGACACGTCATATTACTGCAACAGCCATCTGCCTTCAGGGTATAGTTAGGTTTGAGTTTGAGACTGTGGAAATTGAAGGATTTCAAACATGTACATTAAAATTCCATCTACTGAGTAAAGCATATCAAGAGGACGACCATCAAGATTTTATAAGTGTATTTGCAATAAACAGTGTATTTGTAGTGTAACACAGTGTAACAAATTTAGGTTGTAAAAAAAAAAAAAAACACCTTCCCTGTTAGCTGAGATTAAAGGTTGAATAACGAAACTCAATATTAAATGAATTAATACACTAAATATGCAACAAAAAAAGGGGTGGCGGGGGGAGGAAAAAAGGTCTCTCACAGTAGTGAATTATGTGAATGCCTGGGTCAGGACCTGAAATGGGGCCTGTGCCAGCAGAGAGATTGTATTAAGCTGTTTGGGCTACAGTTAACTAAGTCCATAGTGGATTAACCAGCTGAGATCTACTTAGAGGAGTTTCACTAATATGCTTTCCCTGAGTTGACTGTACTATCTGACTATCCAACGTTTTTATTTTTTATTTATTTATTTATTTATTCTTTTTTTTTATTGTTTTTTTGTGGGATTGTTCTCATTGAAGGTCAGGCCATGTAAGCAGTGATGGATAGATAACTTACAAATTGTAGTCCATTACTGATTTCAGTGATGAAAAATGTAATTAGTAACCTAATCTATATTACAAATTTTAAGTAATCTAATCAAAATACTTTTAGATTACCTTTAGGTTTCTTGTGATCAGTTACATGATGTGTATTAAGTTTTACATTGAGTCAGAATTTTCCAAACTGGGGTTCTTAAAAGAATGATAATTTGAAGGAAGGAAGGATAATTTTAATAAACACAGAATAAACAATCTAAATAAAATGCTTACTAAAAAAAGAAATGAACATATGACCTCTAACCAACATCAGAGAATTGTGAACATGCAAATGTCTTGAAAAAATATCAACTTTATTATTAATATATATAATAATTTACATTTATAATTAACACCTCTGGGGTACTTCAAGTATATATATATATATATATATATATATATATATATATATATATATATATATATATATATATATATATATATATATATATATTAATTTTAAAAGGTTTTGCTGCTAAAGAAAAGTTTTGCTCTCGTTTTCTTACCCGCTTTCAGTTGTGGTCATTGAAATCTCCCCCTTTCTTCTCATCTTCCTCCAGGGTCCTAATTATTTGTTTGACCTGGGTTTCTACAGGTGACCACTTTTATAAAATGCCAAGTTATGATGTAGCGGCTGTATGAATAATTTATTATGTTTGCCAACCTAGCAAAAACTGCAGTGTTTTGAAACAGAAATGTGAAATCTGTTTGGGAAAATACATAACTATTATATTTGACAGAAGAAGAAAAAATAAAATAAATAATAATAATAATTACTCAAGATTTCTGCTCTACGATATTATTGAACAAACAGAATTTTATATCCCTATCAGTACACTGAAAAAAAAATGTTTCATTCATCCAATTAAAAAAATTTAGGGTAATGATTTATATCTATATTTGTTAACTTGAGCCAATGAAAAATAAATATCTTGCTCTTAATTGGATGAATGAAGAGGTTTTTTTTTTTTTTTTCAGTGTAGCTCAGTTAATAATATTTTTATTTTTAATATACTGTACACTTTTTGTGGGCAAATTAAAAGCATGGTACAAAATAAAATGCTCCATCTCCAGTAATCATCTATCCCTTTCTCCCACTGCTTTACCAAACTGTAAAAATTATTGTAATTTTAACTGTAAAAAGACTGTAAATGCTAAAAACCTATTAATAGGTAAACAGTTATTTCTCTGTGTTTGTGGTGATTGTCTGTATATTATAAAGGTGCAAACCTAGTTAAAGGTTGGTCCATCAGTGATATCAGTATAACAGCTAATGAAATATACATTTTACTGTAAATTTAAATTCAATCAATAAAAACTAAAATGTTGCTACTGTATTTTTTACAGTAAATTTCTGGCAGCTGTAGCTACTGTTTTTTTTTCTGTTTGTTTTTTACAGTGTAGAAAGGCAATTCTACAACAACCTATTTTAGGTGAATAATTCACACCATCTCAATGAGATCATCATCACTGAGGAAGTTCATGAAGTTCATCTGCTGTTTAACACTTCCTGCATCTGAGCATCACGTTGTGCTTTCACACTTGACAACGTTTCAGTCATTTTCATCATTACTACTGTGACTGCACTGAATATTTCATGGGGAAGGCAACATTTACATCCAAATGATCCAAAGAAATCAGATACAAAAGTGAAGCTATACAGTGTTTAAAACATCTGGATTCAGTCATACTTACTGAATAGATTCTGTTAGTGTCTGTCACTATGCATTTAACCTGCATCAATCCCAAAAAGATGTATGTGTTCAAAAATGTATATTGCTTCATTAAAGCATATATTGCAAACGGTTATGTTGATAAATACACTAAAACAATATGGTGTAGAATTTACTTTGAAACTTTCTTTTTTTTAAAGAAATTGCTAGTAAATTTCACAAATAATTACAACAAGAAATAACAAGTATTGCATTGAATTAAACATGAAAGTTTGAGACAGCGTTTTCTTACAAAAAACTCCAGTGATATTTATTTTATTGACAACTAGGATAATATTTTTTACAGTGAAGGTCAGCAGTGCATTTTCAGTTTGTTTTTAATTGAGCTGAATGTGGAAAAAAAAAAAATGCTCTGCACTAAAAAACCTGGTTCTGGGACAGCGCAACACTGCTTAATATGGGTGCCTTACAGATGCAGAATATGTGGAACACACTAAAGGTTTGGAGCGTATGTTCAGGGCACAGAGTCATTTAACACATGCTTTTCATCCATAAAGACTAACAGGACATTAATTGCAGGGACAGTTCACCTGAAGCCCCTCTGGAAATCTTCTCATGTCACGTCTCTGCTCAGGTCAGTGCCCTGACTGCCAGCAGAGGACAGAGGCAAATTCAGGACACACCACTGTGACTGCCTACAAACGCACTTAAAACAACATATCATTTCAGTTATTTTAAGATGGATTTAATTATTATCAAAAAAAAAAAAATTGTGTATACTGAAAATAACAAGATAATAGATATTGGTTGCTTTTTAAACGTTAATAAATCTACATCTGTAAAAACAAAATTTTATGTTGGCGGTGATAGTCTCATAGGCAGTGTCCTGGCTTGTGGACCTTAGGGTTAGGGCTATATATATATAGTGGGTATGGAAAGTATTCAGACCCCCTTAAATTTTTCACTCTTTGTTATATTGCAGCCATTTGCTAAAATCATTTAAGTTCATTTTTTTTCTCATTAATGTACACACAGCACCCCATATTGAAAAAACATTGATTTTTGCACGTTTATTAAAAAAGAAAAACTGAAATATCACATGGTCCTAAGTATTCAGACCCTTTGCTCGGTATTTAGTAGAAGCACCCTTTTGATCTAATACAGCCATTGAGTCTTTTTGGGAAAGATTGCAACAAGTTTTTCTCACACCTGGATTTGGGGATCCTCTGCCATTCCTCCTTGCAGATCCTCTCCAGTTCTGTCAGGTTGGATGGTAAACGTTGGTGAACAGCCATTTTCAGGTCTCTCCAGAGATGCTCAATTGGGTTAAAGTCAGGGCTTTGGCTGGGCCATTCAAGAACAGTCACGGAGTTGTTGTGAAGCCACTCCTTTGTTAATTTAGCTGTGTGCTTAGGGTCATTGTCTTGTTGGAAGGTGAACCTTCGGCCCAGTCTGAGGTCCTGAGCACTCTGGAGAAGGTTTTCGTTCAGGACATCCCTGTACTTGGCAGCATTCATCTTTCCCTCGATAGCAACCAGTCGTCCTGTCCCTGCAGCTGAAAAACACCCCCACAGCATGATGCTGCCACCACCATGCTTCACTGTTGGGACTGTATTGGGCAGGTGATGAGCAGTGCCTGGTTTTCTCCACACACAGAGCTTAGAATTAAGGCCAAAAAGTTCTATCTTGGTCTCATCAGACCAGAGAATCTTATTTCTCACCATCTTGGAGTCCTTCAGGTGTTTCTTCATGTGTCTTGCACTGAGGAGAGGCTTCCGTCGAGCCACTCTGCCATAAAGTCCCGACTGGTGGAGGGCTGCAGTGATGGTCGCCTTTCTACAACTTTCTCCAATCGCCCGACTGCATCTCTGGAGCTCAGCCACATTGATCTTTGGGTTCTTCTTTACCTCTCTCACCAAGGCTCTTCTCCCCCGATAGCTCAGTTTGGCCGGACGGCCAGCTCTAGGAAGGGTTCTGGTCGTCCCAAACATCTTCCATTTAAGGATTATGGAGGCCACTGTGCTCTTAGGAACCTTAAGTGCATATTTATATATATATATATACATATATATATATATATATATATATATATACATATATATATATATATATATATTCAATTATATAAACAAAATAATGCGTTTTTTATTTTTGCTTTTTTTCTTCTGTATGGGCACCATTTTGGACTATACCAGCAAGTAAAAATAATGGCATGGTTGTTTCAGTGTTTCCAGGTCATATGCATGCATGCTCTAAGGATACTATTTTGATTAAATCAATACTGAAATTTCAGTAACACTTTTATATACTATAATATATAATTATAACTATACTATTTCAACCACATCTTGCAGAAAATGATTAATCTGGCAGGTTTTTTATTACTCACAGAAATGTGAGAAACTATGAATGACTTCTGAGTTGATGTTTGTTGAATGAAATATGATGAGGCAGACAGGGTTATGAGGACACTGGATAAATACACCTAATCCTAACCCTAATTCTAATGTTCCTAACCTTAATCCTAATCCTGTTAGGTGGCGCGTTGATTATCTGGACATGATTTGAAATTTTCTGATCTAATTATTTTGTTCATATGGATCAGATTGATTATTTCCTTTCAAAGTTAATGACAAAGGATTATTTTTTTGTTATTTGTGATAAGAATTTTATGAGCATTTAAAGATAATTGTATGAACAGATTTCAAGGTTGAATTATGCTTGCAAAACAAGGAAAAACCGTTTTGTTAGCTGGACTATCTTAAAAGCACACACTAGATTTAATTTAGATCCACTCATGCATACACACAACTATAACTACAGTCACAGGCACAGAGGTGCTCTGTGAACATAAGACACAGTGAATTTGAGTGAACTGATTGGAAGGTTGCCAGTGCTGACGAGATCCCTCAGGCCTGCGTTTGCCCTCCCTATCACTCCAGGCTGCCAGAATTTCCCTGCTGTACTTCTGGAGCCCCATACTGATTAACAGCCAAACTATATAATTAAAAATGCATAATCACCTTTTGTCTCTGTGCTCTAGGGAATCCCTTGCTGAATGTCTTGATGCACGTCTGTTCTCATTAAACCAGACCCCCCACTACCAAAAGGACATTAAGCCGGTTTGATCCCAAAAGCAAAACTGAAAAATGACTCACTGGCAATGTTTTGTCACAGTTAGGAAATATATCAACTGTATTTTGGTAATACAATACATTGTAAAGTGGTAACCTGCGATTGTTACCCTAGCAAGCTATTTCTACCTGATTTAACTCATAAAGTAAAACTCATAAGGTAAAAATGTATGTATACATACTGGATGTTACCATTCTTTTCAGTGTGGCTAGTAAAATTAATACATTTGAATATATGCATGGGTACACAAGGTTCTTAAGTATTATCACACAAGCAAGAGTCCTGTTGTTCTAAATCTCAGCACATTTGTTAATCACATGCAGCTCTACATCACAGCTGCATGTGTGATATTGGTAAGTTCCTAATGAATCCAGAGTTTTGCATGTTCTCAAGCAACAAACAGATTGGAACAACATATGTTACTGAAGTGGATCTTTAAAGTATTCTGTGCTCACTCTAGGGTGAGTTCCATCCCAGCTTTTTCATTTCCATCTCTCTGCTCGCTGAGGAGAGAAATCCCAGTCCAAGTGTTTTTGGAGAAAGAGGAAACATAATTGGTTACTAACATAACCTTGGTTCCCTGAGATACAGGTCTGCTAAGATGCTATGGGAAAAAATCATTTTTCTCCAAATACTGAAGCCTTTTCAATAACGCAGTGTAACTGAACAACCATTGGTTCATGCAGTAAAGGAAAAAAACAAACCAATGTCTCGGCAGCGGAGCCGCACGAGCCTATGGCGACAAAGCCTTCTAGAGCCCGCTAGAATGGATGGGGCATCTGGCTATATAAGCAGGCACTCACTATAGGTTCCTTAGGTTACTTCGACTGAAGCGACGACTGAGTCATGCAGCTACATAGCACGGCCAGAAATGCAGTACTCTTTCCCGTATCTCAGGGAACCAAGGTTATACGTTAGTAACCGAGTACATTCCCTATTGATAATTTATTCGTACTTCGTCTGCTAAGACCCTATGGGTAACCAGTACAATCCTGATGTGCTATGCTAAAGGAACAAATAATACTTGAACTTGCCTTTAGCACCAAATGGTGCTCAGAGGGACCAAGTATCTTGCAGGGAAGCCTCGCATGAGGCAATAGGGCCAAACTCACAGAGATCGGCCCGGCGCTCAGTAATCATTCCAAGAGAAATTATACAGCCACGGCACCCAGTGGGGGCCAAGAGTGTACAGTGAAGAAGGCAAACTCCTGAAGCACTGGTTTTGATATTTGGAAGGGGTGTTTTACATTAAGGGGAAAGGGTGGGGGACTGTAGTGTACTGAATTCGAGGTAGGTGGGGCTCACCGAGAATGCCTGTAGATCTCCCATACACTTCACCGATGCTAACGCCAATAGCAGATGTGTTTTTAGCATCAGGGGACTAAGGTCAACGAAATGTAGCGGCTCAAAGGGGGGTGCATTTCAGAGCCCTCAACAGGTCCCATGTAGGGACGGTTATAGGGCGAGGCGGGTTGAGCCTCCTAGATCCTTTCAAAAAGTAAACAATTGTGTTGTTCCTGCCCACCGACTGGCCAGCTATAGGAGCATGTGAGGCTGCTATGGCTGCTACATAGACTTTGAGCATGGAGGGGGAAAAACCCTTATCCAACAGCTCTTGCAGGAAGGACAATATCAGAGATAAGTCAATGGAAAATGGGTCTACACCGCAGACTGTACAACAGGAGGAGAAGACAGACCATTTAAGGGCATAGAGCCATCTCATAGAGGGTGCTCTAGCCTGAGATATTGTATTTAGCATGCTCTTGGGGAGGTCCACAGGCTCCCATCAAGAGGCCAGAGGTGTATTTAGCATGCTCTTGGAGAGGCCAGAGGTGCAGAGCCCACAGCTTAGGCTCGGGGTGCCATGTCATTCTGTTTGACTGAGAGAGTAGGTCTCTTCTCAGGGGAATTGCCCATGGGGCTGCTGAGAGCAGCCAAGACAGCTCTGCAAACCAGTGTTGATTCGTCCAGAGTGGGGACATCAACAGAACCTTGTGTTTCTGTTCTCTGATTCACCTGATTACCTGTGGGATCAGGGCGATCAGGGGAAAAGCGTAAAGGAGGAGGTTGGGCCAGTTGCGGGCAAACGAATCCCTGTCCTTCGAAAAGTTAATTGGGCAGTGAGAATTATCTTCTGAGGCGAAGAGGTCAACCTCTGCCTTGCTGAAGAGCTCCCAGATTCTCTGAACTGTATGTGGGTGGACCATCCACTCCTCTGAGGGGACGTTGCTCTGAGATGGCATGTCTGCTCCCAGGTTCAACCTGCCGGCACATGAGCTGAGCCCATTCCAAGAGGCACTCTACCACAATGAAGAGGCACTTCGAGGAGAGACTGCCCTGGCGATTTATATATGACACCACTGTCATGCTGTCTGAGTGGACTAGCAAGTGGTGTCCCCTTAGTCTGGAAGAAAGGTGTGAAGGCTCACACATACAGTCAACATTTCCAGGCAGTTGATGTGAAGCCGACTGGCCAGCTAAATGGCCTGTGCACATTCTGGTGTGTCTACTGCCTATTTAAGGCTGAGTCCTACTGTTATCCTTTGGCTGGGGGACAGTCGCATAACAAAATTGACCCTGAGGAACAATATTCTTTGGCTAAGGAGGGGACCTGCGCGCGCTTGGCAAAAAGGAAGGATCTGTCAGATACTAGCTCGTTCTCTGACATGCAGATTTCCATCTGTCTCAGCGGGGAAAGAGCCGCATTCATGCAATTCGTAAAAGCCGAGGAGCTAGGTGGCTTTTTGTGTGTGTTGTTGTGCGTGTTTTTTGTATGTGTAAGTGGGCATGTTTCATGGGCACACTTGCGAGAGGATCTGCTTCAATGTAATTATCCTGAACAGCCATCTCATGAGGGTGCGGTTTAGGTGCCTGAGATCGAGGATGGGCCTCAGGCTGCCATCCTTTTGGGGGACGAGGACGTATCGGCTGTAAAAGCCTGACTTGCTCTGAGCTGGGGGAACCGTTTCTATGGCTCCTTTCGCCAGCAAAGTCATCACCTTGGCACACAGGACGTGTGCGTCCTTGGCAAAAACACATTATTTTAAAGGTTCAGTCTGAGCCCTAGACACCTCAGATGGGCAAGGATAAAATCTCAGTGTTGAACTGCCAAATCCTCAGACTGCACTAAAATCAGCCAGTTGTCGAGGTAATTCAGCACAGCCAGGGCTATGTCCTTGTAAAGGTGCAAGGTCAGAAGGCAGACCAAAGGGAAGAACCTGAAACTGGCACACTTCACCCTCAAAAGTGCAAACTTCCAGTGCATGTGAAAATAAGTGTGCTTTAGGTTTATTGTGACAAACCAGTATTGAAGACAGATTTGGGTTACACTTTATTATGATAGTCCACTTCATACATTCTACTAACTATAAGTAACTTTGCAACTACATGTCAACTAATTCTCATTAGTTTGCAACTACATGTCCACTAACTCTCAGAGTAGACAGTTAGGTTAGGTTTAGGGTTAGTAGAATATTTGACATACTTGCAAAGTTTCACATAGTCAGTATGTTGTATCTTGTGGACCCATCAAAATAAAGTGTTAGCAGATATTAAGGAGACAGTCTACTAATACTCTAATGACTGCTAGTTGATACATTGTTTCAAAGTTACTTACTGTTAGTAGAATGCCTAAAGTGGACTATCAAATAAAGTGTTACCAGCTCTTTTGTGTGGAGTAACAGTGAAACACCCAGTAGAAAAAAATGTTACCTGCTACCTGAAAAACACCTGTAGTGGGTTTAGTGAAACAGACCCCTGAGGACATCCAGGAAATATGTACAGGGAATTATGTAAGGGAATTATTACGAGGCCATGAACGATAAAGGACAGTGAGGGAATTTGGCCAGGACACTGGGGTTACACCCTACTTTTTTACGAGAAGACCCATGGGATTTTTAATGACCACAGGTACATCTTATCTGAAGAATGGTTCCTGTATTTATAGTATAGTGTCCCCATTACTATAGTGGAGCATTAGGACCCACTAAGACTGCAGGGTAAGCACACCCTGCTGCCTCAATAACACCTCTTCCAGCAGCAACCTAGTTTTCCCAGGAGGTCTCCCAACCAGGTACTGGCCAATTTCAACCCTGATTAGCTTTAGTGGATGACCAGTCTTGGGCTACAGGGTGATATGGCTACTAGGAAGAACAATAAAGCTTTCTTCCTTATTATTTATGTTGGTGTAGTTGAGTCACAGATGCCTCTCCACAGCTATCAAGGCCATGGAACATGCCATCTGCTTAGTAGCCTGAAGGGCTAAGTCTGTGGCCCTACAAAGCTCCTTCACCACTTTAGGCTTTAATCCCTCGCCTTCATCCATGTCTTTTAGCAGGTCAGCCTGGTATGCCTGCAACACAGCCATTGACCAGCCACCACATAAACCTTACCAATTAAACTCAAAGTTATTCTACAAAGTTTAGTCTCCAACCCCAAGGTTTGTAATGTAATAGAAATGGGCTGATTCCAGGATTTTGATAACTTGTTATGGAGATCTAGAAAGAATGGAGGCAGTCTACAAAGAGCGTGTGCTCATGTATTACTCTCCACATGTTTTTGTTTGCAATCCCAATCACCCTTATGATGAATGGAAGGGCCAGGCCTCATAAACTCTATTGATCTGAGCGACCAATCTGCAGGTAAACCAGAGAGAGAATTATGGGTGTGTGTGTGTGTGTGTGTGTGTGTGTGTGTGTGTGTGTGTGTGTGTGTGTGTGTGTGTGTGTAAGAGAGAGAGAGAGTTCTGCGGTATAAACAAAGCTCCATCATTGACTCTGCTCACTAAAGCTTCAGTAATAATTGGGATAGAATAAATGGAGTATGATTTGTCAAACCATTCAAATACAGATCCCAGGCAAGCACAGAGCAGCTCCTGGTTATAGGAAATCCAGTGTTGAGGAATACAACAAAGAGGAAGCAGAACTAAGAAAGACACACATCAGTTTAAAGAGCTGCACATTCAACATTTAAAATCCCAAGACAATGTGATTGCAAAGAGATGTATTATAACTAGATTTTTAACATTTTACAAGAAAGTGTGGCGTTTGCTGTGCAAAAGTCGATACAATCATGTTAGAGTTGCTGGTTGCTAGGGTATTGCCATGTGGTTGCTAAATGTTGCTAAAATATGAAAATTCATATTTTGAATTTTGATAACCAACCAGTTTTGGTGCCCATGACTCACTGTATGGACAAAAAGCCCAAAGACATTTCCCAAAATATCTACTTTTGATCTCTATATTTTAGTCTCTAGATATGGCTTGGGTCTTTCCTTCAATGTAAAATTCTGGGATTTTTTTACCTGTTTAATCATCTGTCCTTTTTTCAGCAAGACACACGATCTGAGGAACCATCCATGTTTAATAATAGTAGTGGTGGTTTTAATCTCAAATCTTCACCTTCTTTCCTGTTCCTCTCTTTTCATCTCTTCTCCTGTCCTGGATTTGATCTCGTGATTCATCTCGTTTCTCTCCTCCTCTCGGTTCTCTTCTGCAGTGGAGATCACTGCCAGACTCCCACAGAGGCCCAGATGAGCAGATCTGAGCAGATCTCCACAGGAGCCTGTGCTGCAGATCAATCACATGTGGATGGCAGAAATTCACATCTCTGCATTGCTGCGTATGCTCCAAATGACGTCTTCGGTGTGCAGTTCATTTAGCTACAGCAAATACTGGGCCTAAACACAGCTGTGTTTTGATTCGCTGGCTGATAATATGAATTATTTATTATTAGTGGAGTATGCTGAGCGAAGCATCGCTATTATTATTGCTTAAATATAGGGTTAGTGATTTAGACAAACTCCTAACACTAAGTGGCAAGTACCTTGTCCTGCAGTCATTTAGTCTTCATACATATGCTGAATGTGTTTTGCATCGGCGCAGCTATTGAAGTGAATTGAAGAAACACTGAATTGCATGCTATTGTATTGCATGGATGTGGCATTCACTGCAGCTTCACAGTGGACATCTTGTGTTACACTTAAATAGAACAGTACAATATGTTCTTTATAATATCCATAACATTTTCATCATCTAGTGCAATCAGAGAACATCATATTTCTGGTTTAGGAGGCATTACAGTATTTGTACTGCTGTGATCAATCAGTCAGTGACACAGAGGTGCGAACAAAGATACTCAGTAGCTGCTAATTGAAGAAGCATACATATTTACTGGCTTCATGGCCAATCCATTTCTAATGTAAAAGGAACAGTTTAATTAACAATCAAAATTCCGTCAACTTTTATTTTGTATTATATTTACAATACCTTTCAATGACTTTCTTTGTTACATTGTTTTGAAAAAAAAACATCTAGCTTGTCTATTTCTCTTCATTGTGACAGTCAAACTACAATAACAAAATGAACTACTTGTGTGCTATATACTGTAGCAAGATTTCTGTGGACATATAGTACAATAGCTTTGTGTGTGTCAAATCTTATTCAACAAGATTTATCATTTCAGGTTTGACGTCAGCATCATTGATCCTCATGAGGCTGAAATGCATTTTTGAAATATGCTTTCAAGTTTTAATGCTGGTACATTCGGAAGGATTTGCCTCAGGAAATGAAGAACCCTGTTCACTACAGATATGCGTATGAACGTTTAAAGGCAGAACAGCACAATGTTGTGCTCTAAATAGCAGCGGTGCTGACTGGGAGCTGGTGCAATACTGCGGCTTAGATGTAGGTTCAGTAATCTGTGTTTTTTTGGGAATGTCAGCCTGAGCTGTGGAGTTTATGAGACACATGACTCAGCAGCTTCATTGAAGGGATGAGTCGAGGAAATACAGACACTGACATGCTGCATTATGGGGATGTGATCAGGACTCTAAAAGCATAATTCTTTATGGTTATGACAGGACAGAGAGGAAGTGCAGCAAGAGAACTTTTAGATGAGCAGAATATGAATACACTTGCTCAGAAGTGTGTTTTTGGATCTCAGTCTCAAGGAACCTACCAAGTGTCATATCAACTAAGTAATGAGCAAAAGAAATCAAATTAATCACATATATTAATATTTATTGAGAAAAGTCACCAAACATCACATTATTGCACCAAATTTATGCATTTCATGAAAATTATTGTAAAATAGGCAAAAATAGGCATTATTTGAAGACTGAAAATAAATTGTGCACTGCCTTTTAAAATGTGATGATACAAAAAAAATAGTTACTGTAATTTTATAAAAATAGAAGTAATTATAATACAGTAAAAAATACCACATAGTAAAAAAATACTTTTACTTACTTGTAGTGTGTTTGACTCATTTCCTCAAGAACAAAGTGTCCAACCAATTAATTAATGATCAAAATAATCAAATGAATCACATATTTAATAATATTACGTCCCAACATTAAGATCATTCAAGGATATTACATTATTGTACTTGACTTGTTTCATGAAAATTAAGCACATTTTTATGTCAAATTCTCATCGTGAAATTTTCTCCAGTAAAAAAAAACAGATAGATTACTTGAATATTCAAATAAGATTTTTTATACTGCCTTTAATGTGTTCAGTAAATAAATAAAAATAACTGTTATTGTAATTTTACACTGTGACAGTCAGCTGTCATTATCACAAAATAAACCCTGACATGTTTAGCTGTACTTCTCGATTATTATTTGTTTATATATCAAAGAAATAATTTATGTAGTATATAAAATTTAGATTTTAAATTGTTATGTTATGTTATGTTATGTTTTTTTATGTTATGTTATGTTATGTTATGTTATGTTGTGTTTTGTTTTTTTATTTTAAATTGTTATGTTATGTTATGTTATGTTATGTTATGTTATGTTATGTTATGTTATGTTATGTTGTGTTATGTTTTTTATTTGTGTCTTTACAGTCTGTTTCATGCTTGGTTCTACCAATGTCATAAAAATCAAGTAATAGTTGGTTTATTTAATAAAGTAAAAGAGCTTATGCTAGTTACTGTATGCAGACAGTGAAGACGAGTCAAGGTTTGCCTGCTTTATAGAAGAGCTGCTGGAAGGAAACATGACTCCTGTGGCTGTTTTCTATTGACGTTATATAAAAATACTCTGAATCTTTTATTTATATTCATGTATTCCATTTCAAAATAAGGTATACTATATTTAAACATTTTCAACATTTGTGTCAAGATAATAATCATTTTTCAAAGTTAAGCAACAAAAATGACAAAAGCCAGTGATCATTTTCTCTGAAATATTCAGGGTGGCTATGGCACAGATGTGCGCAGGGTCCTCAGGGGAAATCCATGCCGGAAATAATCATTTGCTTAAAAGAATGTATGTAAAAGAAGTGTTTGTGGCATCAGGCGCAGCGCTGGCTCAGCTCAGCTCTAGCTGAATGTGGCTGTGCTGTGCTGGGCTGCGGGTGATTGATAGCGGCTTGCATAAATTCTAGCCTGAACCAGAGGAGGAGGGAGGCCTGATGGGAAATGAATCACACCATAAAACACAATCCAATACCAGAGGAGGGGATTGCGTTCAGCGCCATAAACTGCTGTGCCAAACTGGACACCTATTAACGTTCCTCTGAGGAAACAATTCAGCCCAGCATCATGTCTTCAAATATTTCTGGCTTATTAAGGGAAATGCAGAGAGACAGTGACTGTTTTAAATGTTCCTGAAAAAAAAGGGGGTTGGTAGCACTTAATCATAAAGTCGATAATTTTGGATTAAGCATTAATATTAACCAACAATGGGGAAAAACTGTCATTTTAATTATTTTATCATGTTTTTATTGTGTGTTATTGAGTTAGTTATCTGTACTTTTTAGTTATTTTTTTTTTTAATTTTATTTTATCATGTTTTTTTTGTGTGTTTTTTTGGAATGCACAATGAAAAAACATGACTTTTGAAAAAAAAAAATTAAAAACTGAGTTATCTGTTTTTGCAATCAAACTCTTCATTTGTTAATGTTAAATACGGTTAATAAAAATGCAACTGTTCATTTTAGTTGTTTTCTGTTTTTTCATTTGTTAACATTAATTAATGCATTGGCTAAAATAAACTAACAATGATCAATATGCATTTTATAGCATTTATTCTAGAAGTCATAGGTTAATGTTAGTTAATAAAAATGCTGCTGTTCATTGCTTGTTCATGTTAGTTCAGACTAAGTGCATAATATTAACAGATAATATTATAACTTATAATAATAAATAACTTTAATTTAAAAAAAGTTTTGTAATTAAGTATTATTCATTATAAATATATTAACAAAATGCATGCAACGTTGTTGCATTAAATTAAAAAAAATTTTTTAATTAAGTATTATTCATTATAAATATATTAACAAAATTTTTTTTTTATTTTTTTTTTATTTTTTATTTTTTTTGTAGTAAGAATCTAAGAAGTAAGAAACATTTTCCAAACCCATGCGGTCCACGCCCTGAGTGATGCATGCAGTCACACCTTGCGCCTCCTCTCTCACCCCTGCAGCGCTGCAGAGGACATCCCCGCTCCGTCCCGCTGCAGCTGTTCCTCAGCGTCATGTGACTGCAGCCCTCGCTCTGAGAGAGACCAGCTCTCAGCAAGCTGAGACTCAGAGCTCAGTGCAGTTTCCATCCGAGCATCATGACCTCTGTGAAGCAGTGACACAGCTCAAGATCAATTATGCAACGTTCAGTTGTATGCCAAACTATTAGTTTGTGAATGCAAGAAGACCCACATTATTATGTCATTTGGAGTGTTTGATGGCAGTGAGGAACCACTGCTTAACCCATCTCCAGGATTGTTGGCTCTGTAGTTCTGTGTATGAATATGACTTCTAAACATGATAATTTAAAAACTAGGTTTTACAGAAGCTTATATCACCACTGAACAACCTCAGAGCTCATATGGTGGGTCTGTGTTGAGAGTATTATGTGTAATTTTCTCTGTATGGAGAAAATGAAGGAGATTTTTACTTCCAGAACTTCACTTCACTTACATCCAGACTGTTGTGCTCAGTTGTGATGACAGGAGAATGGTTCATTAAGGCATGTATACACACAGTATATATAACAAGGGAAATACAGAACTGATGTTAATCTAAAAAAAACCCATCAAGCTGAATACTGTGTCAGTGCTAAAGAAAGAGCCCCATACAATGATGAAGAAGGCCTGTTCTAGTGTTTTCACACCATCAAAATTCATTGTGAGCAAGTATGTGGAAAATAGATCATACAGAAAAAGTGTAGCAGACCTAAAGAAACATCTCATTGATAAGCAGGGTGCAAATGTTACAATAATTCAGTTTACAGCTCATATAAGGTTACATTCTTTAGAAAGAAACATACACTTTCAATGGTGTCTGTAATAGTTGTGGTGCAAATTTAATAATTCGGGGATCAAACTGTGAATTTTGAGCTCATATAAGGTATCGTAATAATATTAATAATAATACTCATAATATACTAATAAATAATAGATGATGACTAATAATGTTAACCTGTGTCACTCACACTTATCATTTATCACAAGCTTCCAAAACTTCTAAAATGCCTGATTTTATTGGTTTTACTCAAAAATATTATTTAACATCACTTAATCATACTATATTCATGAATTTATACCAACAAAATAATTTTTTATAGGTTAAATCAGGTAGAAATAGCTCTTTAAGGTAAGAACTGCAGAATACCACTTTTTACTGTACAACGTTACACACATTAATGTATTTTTAATGTCTCTTTAAATAATTTTTACATTTACATTTATTCATTTAGCAGACGCTTTTATCCAAGGCGACTTACAATTGGGGAATATATCAAGCGTTTCATCTTAAAGAGGCAAATAGACACAGGAAGTGCTCGTAATACCAAGTTTCAAGCATTGTTCAAATAAGTACAGGCTAGTCAGGGAAAGATTAAAGAAAAGAGAAAAAGATTTTCCGGATAGAGTTTGGAAGATCATTCCACCAGCCAGGAACGGTGAACGAGAATGTTCTGGAAAGGGATTTTGTATTCGACTGATAACCAGTGGGTTTTTTAGCCATGGCGATCATTATTTGACATTACAAGATTACAGCCTTGACAAGTTTTAATCTTTTAATGTCTTTATAAAATCAGGACACGTTTTTTAGGTGTCTTTAACTACTAGGAAAAAGTTTGGTGGTGCGTTTGGGTTCAAGAGCTGGTTAAAGTGTAGAGGTAGGGTCGACATTGTAATTATAGATAACTACAGAAATCAGTTACAGATGTAATTTTACATGCAGGTCTTTTTAAAATATTAATACAATGTAAAAACCTGCCTACACAAAATAAGTACATTGTATCTACTGTTTAAATTAAAAGTGAGTACATAGATGTTAAATACTCTTAATATGAAGTGACTCCCATTTTTGTGACAGAATCCAGCTCTTAATCATAAATGAAACCTGTGTTAACCAGTGACAAAATGCCAGGCGTCTTCTTCAAGCTGGCTTCCCTCTGTACAATACAAACTCCTATATGCATTATTTCTTTACCTCTTTTCCCATTTTCTCTTCCTTTGGCTTCCATTCACTTGCTCAGTCTGTTTGGCCGGCTCTAATCTTGTTAGACAGAGAACAGCTTTTTTAGTGATTAGGGTTGGTCATCCGGTGAATTTTATTGGCTGGCAAATGGTGCGTATCGTATACATTTATCAGGAACAACTGGTCTGGCTAAGAGGGCTGCTCGCCTCACCTGACAGCAGGAAGAGAGAGAGAGAGAGAGAGAGAGAGAGAGAGATTGCTTTGCTTTGCTTTGGTTGACAGCAAATTAAAGATAACACCAAAGGAAATTATTGATTTGTCAATTCGGCAGGCTCTAATTGGAAACCATCAGCTTGATTTTCAGTATTACATGGTAATTATAGCATTAGTGTGCATCTTTTACCAGTCATTGGATTTGATCACAATCATTAGGGCATTATGGGATTTAATTGCTCAGATGAAGATACCACAACAGCCAACAGATAACCTATATAGTTTTCACTTAATTAAATGTTTCCATTACTACTGTCAGCGCAGACTGACAGGCATCACCACTGTGCAGGTGTGTGTGTGTGTGTGTGTGTGTGTGTGCGTGTGTGCGTTAAAGCTCTCAGAGTAATTGCTTTCATCACACTAGAGTCAGATGTGGCCAGGTTTAGCCTTGAATCTGTGATCCCGAACCAATCCATATAATGAAAATGTGTTTTTATCATGTTCTGACAAGGATAAAACATCGACCAACATCTTTGTGTTGCATATATTTTGTGGCCTTTGGCTTATTTTGGTTATAGCGCTACCATACTATGTGTCAGTCATTTTGGGGTACTTTTACATAACCTTTTCTCATTAAAACCGCTCTTAAAAATAAAGGTTCCAAAAGGATTTTATTTTTCCACAGAGATGACAAAGAAGAACTGTTTTTGGTTTCCAAAATAACCTTTTCTTTCTTTCTTTTCTTTTATTTATTTATTTATTTATTTTTAGTGAAGAACATTTTAATTAAAAAGAACCTTTTTCCACTATAAAGAAGCTTTTGTGGAATGAAAAGATTCCATGGATGTTCACTGAACCATCAATAGAGAACCTTTATTTTTAAGAGTGAGAAACATTTTAACTAATAAAGTGAACAAAGGGACATTGTCATATCTGATTACATGTTCATGTTATACAATAATTTCTGTTTTTATACATGCAAAATAAATTCATAATCTACCGTAATAAAATGTAGAAATACAGATAATTTTGACTGAAAAATCCAAGTGACAATTCCAGTTATGACTTCCAGACCGTATCAATGACAAATCAAAAATACATTCAGTAATATTTTTCATTAATTAACAAATGAATGATAATAAGATGGGCGTGTATTTTAAATGAGACATTTCTTTTTATTTATAGCTCTTGTTGTTTACTCTGGAAATCTATCAACATCAAATGAATAACACAATACTTTGACAAACACTAATATGCACTAATAATATACGAACCCATCACCCCGGTTAACAGTCGTTATACAAGATCATTCTTTGACATTTGTGCTACTTTTGTATATATAAACTAATACACACACAAACACACAAAGCTTACACACTGAATAGATTTCCAGTGGCCATGTTCAGTGATGTGCAGGTGAGAGCAGTTGTGCATTGCAGAGTTTCTGCGCAGCCCTTCCAGGACACTGCGGTTCAATGAAATCTCAGAGGAGCAGCACGAGTGTTTGTGTGTGTGTGTGTGTGTGTGTGTGTGTGCGTGTGCACGGCAAGAAAACAAAAGATCAGGCCCATCACTTTTATCACCATCTTTGTAAAGAAGTGGATTTAATTCACAGTATATCATCCATCTTCATTTCATTCAGTTTACACATGTACCATCCTCAAGACCACAAGGACTGGAGGCTCAGAAAGGAACAGCCCGGCATTTTCTGTGTTCACTTCATGCAAGGCCCTTTTTATCAATATGCAAATCAATCAGGATAAAATTACAATGTATATGAGGTACTGCGACATTACACGCTCATACCGTTGTTTGCTCTCAGATGATGATGATGCTCCGAGGAGAATCGCCTCCTAAAAAGAAAAAAAAAGAAATAAAGATATCTTGATTTTTTTTTGTTTTGTGTTGATGTAGTATTGTAACGTGTTTGGTCACCTCAGGCCTGCAAACAAGACATTTTTGTTGGTTTTAACTGCAGTGGAGACATCTCAGCGTGCACAATGCATTTCAAGAGAGTCTCTGTCTGTGGGTTTGCAGCACACATGAAAGTGGCCGCATCACCTGACCTCTCACATGATGTATGACACGTCAGAGCATGCAGAATTACATTCATACATAACCCAATCATTTTGTCATTTAGGAGGAGCTGTAAAAACACCAGGTCAGCTCTTGCAGAAAATGCACGGGAGAGAATGAGAGACGGTGAGGGGAGGGAGGGAGGGGAGACTGCAGTACATATAAGGCAAGAGAGATACCAGTTCATGTTTTATTAAAGCTTTGCTCTGTCAGGTCCAGTACAGTCTTTCAGCTCTGGTCTTTCGTTTCTCAGTAAGGACCACGAAGTTGTAAAAATCTCAGGAGTCCTGGAATGCTTATCCAAGGAGAGAGGAATTACTGAGAGAAAAGGGAAGATTGCACTGTACAGTCAAGCCATTTTGTTCCCGTCCCCACCGCCTGCCCCTTTTCATAACACCAAATGTCCATCCTCCCAGGGGTCATCCCGTCAGGTTTGATCTGAGACGGTCGGTCACAAACTGTTCTTTATCCTCGGTGACCTTCAAGACGTGTCAGTTCTTAAGCGTATGTAGGGGGGTGGGGTGACATATCAATACTCGAGCAAATGCCGCATAGATTTCATCCCCTGAAATTGTCTTGAATATAAGTTCTTAAGCATGCAATACTTTCCCTTCAAGCTCAGAAATGCAGAGAACATCTCCTCTCTGTGCACGCATTTGCTTGTCATAAATATATGGTGGCATAATCATAAAGAACCATTCAAAGAGGAGAAACAAAATGACATCTTAATGATCAGAAGTTAAACAATAGTTTCTGAACAAAGCCTTAAACCAGTTTAAAATGAAAACACACGCCTGCTAGAATACACTTGCATTGTCATAGAGAGTGGAAGAGATACAGCAGGCGTGGGATTTTCACTTAATAGTACATACCCCCCCCCCCCCCAAAAAAAAAAAATACTGCTTACAAATATTGCTGGAATTGTTGTGTGAAAAACCAGCATGAGAGCACAAAACATTGCTGAAACACTGTTCTGTCATTTGTTAGCAGGAAATGATGGCTGTCCTGTGTAGAAAAAGACCAGCACTTTATTTCCATCTGGCCATTTTTCGAAATGAAAGAGAAGGAAGAATGCATTATGCCATTTTCAGTTCATTTACAACGAATAGAGCTAAAGCAAGTCTGGACGCAATAAGCATAATTTAAGCAATAAATCTGCTTTATGGATATGGTTATATTCTTCAGAATAGATTTTATATGTATATATGCATATATTTATATACAAGTATGGCACTTGATTACACTTAAAGCGTGAAAAAAAACACGTCACAAATGAAAGCAGAGGGCGCTTTGGTGTTGAAATTAAGGAAATCATCACAGACTTTAAGCATTTGCAGCAAATTCACCCCTGCTCACGCACACACACACACACACACACACACACACACACAAGGACACAACAGCAGATTTGCAATGGAGCTCATCACATAGCCTGCGTTAAGGTCAATGGTGCGGTACAGGCAACCAAAAGGAAAGAAACAGTAGCAGAAGCGATAGTGTTTGATACATGAATGGTGTGTCGAGACTCTCCCGATGTGCGATATTATGTCAGCATCATGTTCACTTTTTAGTGCAAGACGCATTTACTCCCTTCAAGTACAGTAGAGCAGCTGGTTCGGTCACACTTCACATGTCAGTGCTCATGGCACAGCAGTTGTCATGGAGCCGCTTGTAGTTTTACCGTAATGAATCATATAGCATGCATTGTGTGCAACATGGACAGTGTCATGTCAAGTGTCACCGCAGCTTACAGAGAGGCAATATGCATTCAGGTATCAGCATTTGCTCTTTGTGTACATCTCAGAGTACAAACGTTGCTAAAAAGTTGCATTATTCTGTAGTGAACCACTTTACAAACGTGTTTGTCGTCCACAGTTGCCAATGGAGTCTTTAAAACAGTAACAAAAAAGTCCTACCCCGTGTTCTTGCAATTCATGAACCTTACGTGGCGATGGGACTCGTCCACAGTCTCGAACTCAGCGGCGCGCGGGCTTCGGGTTCTCGTTACGCACCCGTTACACGTAGGCGGAGTCACTGGACTGAGTGCGGCCGAAATTGGGCATACTCATCCGGGGCAAATCCTTGTTCCGGATCTCGTAGATGGACTTCCTGCGGGCCCTCACGCCCCTCACAGCCGTTTTGATCTTCCTCCAGCCCAAGTGATTGAGCTCGGCCAGATTGAGGACCACGCAAAAGCCACTGACCGCGAACATGAAGACGAGGAATACGGTTTTCTCCGTGGGTCTGGACACGTAGCACTCCACCTCCTTGATGCATGGGTATCGATCGCACTCGTACACGGCGGGCACGTTGAATCCGTACAAGAAATACTGGCCCACCAGAAAGCCGATTTCCAGAGCGTTTCTGAACACCACCTGAATGATGTAAAACCTGGAAATGCCCTCCTGCCGCCGCATTTTGGACTTGCCCGGTTTCTTGCCCGAGCTGTCCATTTCTTTGGCCTCCAGACAGTCGGGCTCGGCTTCTTTGGTGGAGTTCTCCGTGTTCTGCAGTACTCCGTTCATGATGGTGTTCTTGATCTTTTGGTTCTTGGCCTCCTCTCGTTTCAGGGAATCCTGCTCCTTATTATCCAGAGAGAGGAGGACGGTTGCGGTGGAGTAACGTCGCTCCTTTTGCTTGGCCGACTGATGGACAGAGTATGTGATGAAGCAGAGACTCGGCGTGCAGACCATTATGATCTGGAAAACCCAATATCTGATGTGAGATATGGGGAACGCTTTGTCATAGCATGCCTGGATGCAGCCCGGCTGCAAGGCGTTACAGACAAACATGGTCTGCTCATCATCATACACGGTCTCTCCCACTATAGCTACAATTAGGATCCGGAAGATCACCACCACAGTGAGCAGGATCCTAAAGAACAAGCACACAGAAAAATAAATGTGTCAATATACGAGTTTGAGCTGCAGGGAGCTGTCCGGTGCTGAAACCGGGCTGCGCTTCATTTCGCTCTCACTGAATGCTGCATATGGATTATGCAGATAGCCCTTGGTATGTCATGTTTGATACTGTACTTTAGCGAATTTGAGCATGGCGTTTCACAAAGCATCACACCTCCCTGCATTGCTTTAAATGAAATACAAAACAAACACAAATAAATAGGTAAAGTTCACTAATAAGGGTAGAATGATGCCCAGTGCTGAAAATGTGGTGCATTTTCAACCACTGAATGCTTTTATTTTAGTTTCACTTAAAACAAGATGCTTTATATTTTACATATACAGACACTAAGTAATTGGCACATGTTTTCCTGCATTTCTATTGTATATTAGTGAGAGTTACTGCGCACAGTTGGCAAAAAGCATCACTTTGCCTCAAAAGGTGGCTTTAAATAAAGCAATAAAACAAACTAATAAAAATAAATGTATAAGTGGCAGGTTTACTATTGATAGTGGGTTATTAGGGAGCTGAATAAATACAGGTGGGTTCGCAACCAATGAATGATGCATTTCAGTCACCTTTCACTGTGGTCCAATAACGCGATATTTTACAAATGCGTTGTATATATGTGTTTTTGATTTTGTTTTATAATCTACGGTATTTGAAGAACGTGTAATAGGCGGTAACGCCTTTTTTTTTTTTTTTTTTTTTTGTGCACACCTGGCAACAAGCATCCCTCTGCGTTCAAACGTGGCTTTAAATGAAGCAAAAATATTAAAATGCATAAGAAAAAATAAAGCTGTCAATATAAGGCCAGTTCAGTGTCGTTTAAACTAAAGGGTGCTGTCCAGTGCTGAAACCAGTCGCCTTCACAACGATTGCATTCAGTTGCATTATATTTTTCATGTTTACTACGCAAACATTTTTTGCTAGGTCATGTTGGTTTTTTATCCTTATGGTGTGTTCTGTATTTTAAAGGGTGAAATGGGCGACTACGCCTGTTTGCAAAGATAAAAACGTATTTTCCCCCCAAAACGAGCTGAATCTCGGCGTCAGATGCACTGACATTAGCTCTTACCTTCCGATCATAGTGGAGTGCTGCTGGACAGCAGCCTCCAAGAGCCTCTCTAGTATGGTCCATTCCCCCATCGCTGCTCATCCGCAGACTCTGCTCCAAATCCAGGGAAAAACGTGAATATTTCTTCTTACTGTCCGCCGTTATGAGCTGCGCCAGCTGTGGCAGTGCTGATGCTGGAAGATGCCACACTTCTCCTCGTCTTCGAGTCTGGAGTGGAGTCATGTGAGCCCTCCTATCTTCGATCTCCACATCAGATTGATGGTGTGGGTGGAGGGCGGCGGGCTTTAATATGGCATCAGTGCTGTGGAGAGCCCTGCTGCGTCATATGTGGCTTTATCTCGAGCTGCCAAAACGCGCTGATTTCATATGTGTGATGATGTTCATACTCTGGGAATGAAGCCGGATTCGGTCCGGTGATGATGACCTCGTGTCATGGTTAAGGAGGGCAGAGGTGACCTCCACCTTTTTATTTATTTGAGGGACTTGAGGCTCATACTTGTTGCTGTGTATTTTGAAAGACGACACAGCTGTTGGAGCGCAAATGTCCTTGAGTACAGAGAGGACCTTTAGCTCCGCCCTGTTCACATGAAGCAGCAGTGTAAAACAGCGCTGGTGCTCTGGACACAGTGAGGTGAAAGTGTCAGCTGATTCTCTGTTTAAGTAAAGACACTTTTGGCCCCGCCCATCGAACGCCCATAGACATGCGCAGTTACACCAAACCATCTTTTTTGCAGTTTGACTATTTTAAGGGACTACAGTGTCCCCGAAGATATTTGTTCCTTTTGACAACCACGCAGTCACAATATTTTATGTCTTCATTTTTAACACTTTATCAATTATCACCTCATGTCTTGATAGCATACTTGATATCTTTAAAATAGATGCCATTTGCATTGATTTATTTTTTAATTGTGGTGTAATAGCATCTGCTAAATATGTTGTATTGGTAGCTTTTGAGATTAAGATATTTTAAATGACCTTACTTCAAAATACTATTCTGGCAGTTTCATTCATGTATTGAGTGATTTTAGCAGGAAAGATGTAGACACCATATTACCTGATTGAAACAGGTTCAAGCGAAGTCTGCAAATACAAGTGACACAGCAAATGGCACAGCAAAAAAACAACTGTTTTCCTAAAACTCTCCCAATATAAACACAAACACCTATTCCTGCTCCAAACGCACACTGTTGGCTGAACAACATTGATTTCATTCTCAATGCCAATAATGCATAAAGTGTGCATAAAGAAAAAATAAATAAAATCTTTGTACAAAGCTGGCAAAACTAGACCAGTCCATGAAGACTGGAGATTACATTCTTCCTTGATAAAATAAAAATGTCAGGTTGCAACACCGGTCCCATTCTGACATCAGGAAGAAGAAGAGATGAACAGTTCAGCATGAGAGGGAACAGGCTGCTCACATCATGAATCTGCCTGGAATATTCAATGAAACAACTGACTGTGCATAGAAAATGGTGCTGAATTAGATCAATATAATACTAGCTAAGAAAAAAAGTATTACATTGTTCTTCCCTCCATTCTGAGTGATTTGCTTTGTTCATATATCAATGTCAGTAAATCACATTTCACAAATACACCAAAATGCTGGTAATTTTCAAACAATCAATGCTGAATAATACTGATGCAATAAACTTCTGAATTTTTTTAAGAAAATGGACATGAATCCACACACAGTCACGGGGGTTGTTCTGTACGTGTGAGGGTTAAATGAGAAAAGCAGTGTGGGGTTCATCACATATGGCAGAAGCACAGCAAGGCATTCAGGCCTTTTTACATCCTTGATCTCACACACAAATGAAATATTTAGAGGCTGGTTCCAACCACAGCGGCTGTCAAATGTGCTTCCTCCACCGCACGCTGCAAGGATGCCCTGTGTGTACGGCCCACGCTGCCAGCACAAACTTGAAATTAAAACCAGGCAATTTTGGCTGGTGAAGGTTCCCCTCAGGACTGCTGGGAGGAAAGGAGAGAAAGACACACAGAGAGAGAGAGAGAGGCTGTGCACAGACAGGAACTGGGACTTGTGCGGTCATCACAGTATTAACAGTCTAAAAAATTGTATTAACACACCAACAGATGGAAGGATAGAACAGTATCAGACAGAATGACAGTTAGAACGAGAGATAGACAGACAGACAGATGGATGGGCTGATGGATGGACTGATGAACTGATGGATGAAACTGATGGACTGATGGATGGGCTGATGGATGAAACTGATGGACTGATGGGCTAATGGGGATGGATGGATGGATGGACTGGTGGATGGACTGATGGACTGATAGATGAAACTGATGGATGGATGGATGGATGGGCTGATGGATGGATGGACTGATGGACTGGTGGATGGACTTATGGATGGGCTGATGGATGGACTGATGGACTGACGGATGGATGGGCTAATGTGGATGGATGGATGGATGGATGGATGGACGGGCTGATGGAGGGATGGGCTAAAAGGATGGACTGATGGATGAGCTGATGGATGGATGGATTGGCTGATGGATGGACTGATAGATGGACGGATGGGCTGATGGATGGATGAATAGATGGGATGATAGATGGGCTAATGGATGGATGGGCTGATGAATGGATGAATGGACGGATGGATGGGCCAAAAGGATGGACTGATGGATGGATGGGCTGATGGATGAGCTGATGTATGGATGTACTGATGGATGGGCTGATGGATGGATGGGCTGATGGATGGACTGATGAATGAGCTGATGTATGGATGGATGGATGGATGGATGTCTGATGGGACGGGTGGATGGACTGATGGGCTAATGGATGGACTGATGGATGGGGTAATAGACTGATGAATGGACTGATGGATGGGCTGATGGATGGATGGACTGATGGATGGATGGACTGATGGATGGCCTGTTAGATGTGTGACTCTGGTCCTGCAGAGGGCAGCACTGAATGAGCTGCTGGAGAACTGAAGGTTTCTCTGGTTACACTGCTTGGCTCTGCAGTTCCTGGCGGTTCCTGATGTCTCTCTAATCTGACACCACAGTCAGTCTCTAATTACTGCCTCGATACAAACTCAGCACAATCCCATGTGAACTCACATTTCCTCTCATATCCTGAACCTCCGGATGAAAGCGAGCTCTGATTTTTCATACACGAGACTTAACATGTCCCTTAACCTGCCAGCATATTTAAAAATAGAAACACTTCCACTTTAATATTCATCAGAGATGATTATTATTCTCAACTCAAATGTACTATTTCATCGTCACTCCTAAAACAACCTGCCCTCAGAGCATAACAATACTTGCATATCATGCTTAAGAAAAACAAATGCCATTTTGGTAACACTTTAGTTTAGGGATTAATTCTCACTATTAACTAGTTGAATGCATGTGACTAGAATAATGGCTGTTGACTAAACAATAGTATCAAATAGTATCAAGTCGACGATATCGCTGGATATTAAGTGTCTCCAACTAAGCAAGCCAGAGGTGAAATGGGCAAGGAACCAAAACTCCATCAGTTACAGAATGGATTTTTTTTTTTTTTTTAAATATATAGTGAGAATTGGCCCCTAAACTGAAGGCTGACTGTATATATTATATATATATTATATATATTATATATATATTGGCCCCTATATATATATATATTTTTTTTTTTTTTAAAGAAAGCTTTATTTTTTTCTCTTCTTCTCCTCAATGTTTTACAGCTTGATTCTTATCACCATCAGATATTTATTGATTCATTATTAAAATCAGGGGATCTTCAGGATCTTACAGTCCAATTTCCACTTTTCAGCAGCCATGAATTCAATAACAATATACAGTGTATGTATATATGTATATACAGTCGTGGCCAAAAATATTGGCACCCTTGGTAAATATGATCAAAAAAGGCTGTGAAAATTAATCTGCATTGTTAATCCTTTTGGTCTTTTATTTAAAAAATTCACAAAAAAAATCTAACCTTTCATTGGATAATAAGAATTTAAAACGGAGGGGAAATATAATTATGAAATGAATGTTTTTCTCAAATACTCGTTGGTCACAATTATTGGCACCCCTATAAATTCTTATGAGTTAAATATCTCTGAAGTATATTCCCATTCAAATTCACAATTTTGAGCACTCCAGCATGATTATAAACATGAAATCATCCAGCTCTGGCTTCCTGTTTCACAGAAATATAACGAGGAGGGAAAACAAAGTCCAAATTCCCTTAATCATTCATCACAATGAGAAAAAACAAAGAATGTATTTCTGATGTGCAGCAAAAGATAATTGAGCTTCACAAATTGGTGAAGTGGCTTTAAGAAAAGAGCTAGAGCAGTGAAAATTCCCATTTCCACCATCAGGGCAATAATTAAGAATTTCCAACCAACAGAAAATGTTACGAAACTGCCTAGAAGAGGACGTGTGTCTATAATCGTCATAATGTGCAGTGAGAAGGAGTGTTTGAATAGCTAAAGACTCTCTAAGGGTCACAGCTGGAGAATTGCAGAAAATACTTGAGTCTCTGGTTCAGAAAACCTTTAAAAAAATTGTCAAACAGAACCTACATCAACACATGTTGTTTGGGAGGGTTGCAAGAAAATTCTCCTAGCTCATCCAAAAACAAACTAAAGCATATTCAGTTATCAGCCATAACTGGAACTTTAAATGGGACTGGCTTCTATGGTCAGATGCAACTAAAAAAAAATGAGCTTTTTAGCAGCAAACACTCAAGATGGGTTTGGTGAACACAGAGAAAAAAAAAGTACTCCATGTGTACAATGAAATATACTGCTGTATTTTTGATGTTGTGGGCCTATATTTCTGCTGGAGCTCTTGTTTAGACATATGGCATCATGGATTCTATCAAATACCAACAGATAAAAAATCAGTAAGTGACTGACTCTGTTAGAAATCTTATAATGGGCCACGTTTGGATCTTCCAACCGTAAAATAACCCAAACAACACACAAACCTCAAAAACAACACAGAAATGGGTCACTGAGCTCAAAACCAAGCTTCTGCTAGAGCCATTCCAGTCCTCTGACCTGAACCCTACGGAAAATGAGAGGAGTGAACTGAACAGGAGAAGCTGGGAATCTAAAGGGTCTGGAGTGATTCTGGATGAAGGAGTGGTCTCTGATCTCTTGTCAGGTGTTCTCTAACCTCATCAGGCATTATAGGAGAAAATTTAGACCTGTTAAACTTGCAAATGGAGGTTTCAATAAGTATTGAATAAAAGGGTGCCATTAATTGTGGCCAATGTGTATTAGAGAAATACATTTATTTCATAATGATATTTCCCCCATTTTAAATCTTATTATCCAATGAAAGGATACATTTTTGTGAATTTTTTTAATAAAAGACCAAAAGGATTAACAATGCAGATGAATTTTCACAGCCTTTTTTGATCATATTTACCAAGGGCGCCAATACTTTTGGCCACGAATATATATATATATATATATATATATATATATATAAACAAACATAAAATGACTTGTATTTAATACACGTGTGGTTTGCAAATCACAAATTTGTTTCTTCAGTAGATCAGTGCAATTTAAGTTTTAGTAATTTTACCGTTTTTCACATTTTTGTGTTCATATTTTTTGCTCAAGTACATCAAGTTAAACTAAAAGAAAATATATATATATATAAAATTATAAAATAATACATGTAATTTTGTTTATTTTGTTTATTTAAAGTTGTAGTTAGTTGTTGTTGTGTATTATGTGGAGCTGAAAATCAGTTTATTCATTAATCTGTGAGAATAATGGGAATGTTGCAGTTCTAAATACTAGTATTTGACATGATCGTACAGATTGTTGACAAATTGATTCAAACAGAATAATGCACAATAATGTACTGATACAAACTTTTACTTCTGCACTTTCTTGACCTGAAATGGACTGTTTTGTGGCCTGTATGGAGACTCGGCGGCTGGTTTGAAGATCTGCATCTTGCGTCCTGGACCGCACAAAGGTTTCAAAGGTGGTCTCATGAAGTCTCTAGAGAAGAGTGTTTAACAAACTCTTCTTGTAATATAAGTATACTTATGTGTTTCAACATTGTGAACTCAGACATCAGTACCAGAAAACTGTCAATTTTCACATTCAAGCAGCCTAAGAAAAAGAGATACAGAGAAGCAAGAAAGTGATACTAAGGCTTTAACAAAGCATCGTGGTCTAGTCACAGAGAATAAAAGGCACAGTAAACTGTCAAAAACAGTTCATGTTGACTATTAATACGGCTGAGCACTCTTCTTGGCTATTGGTCTCAGCACAGCGCTTTGCCATGCCTCATGTTCTGGGCACACTTTCTGCCCAGATTGGCCCCCTCCATCAGCAGGTCGGCCAGCCGGTCCAGACCCAGGCAGACGGTGAAAGGGGCGACGAGGCCGTACAGACCCCCCAGCATAATGCTCAAGGGCCAGCCGAGAAACAGCAGCACCAGCAGCCAGACGATGCCCCAGAAAAACGAGCCGCACGACATCCTCCGCTGCAGGAATACCAAACAGCTTTTTAACATTTCGTTCACACACACTACTCTTTTTTTTTTTTTTTTTTTTTCAAAGTCAGTGCATTCAGTTTACCAAGCAGTGCTGTTCTCCAGGAAGAATTTGGGTTTTTAATTAGGATGCAAACACACTCCTGTCTTCAGAATATTAATACATCACTGCAATAGAGTTTCAGAGCTAATGAGAGCAGTAATTAGGAGAGTGAGATCAGATACATCACTCCCTTAAAGGAACAGTTCACCCAGAAAATGACAATTTTCAGAAATGTACACAAACTCATCTACCTCCTCGATGGCATGAGTGTTTCTTCATCAGGTTTGGAGAAATGTAGCATTGCATCAGTGTCTCAGCAATGGATGCTCTGCAGTGAATGGGTGCCGTCAGAATGAGAGTCCAAACAGATGATAAAAACATCACAATAATCCACAAGTAATCCACACCACTCCAGTCCATCAGTTAACATCTGGAGAAGACAGAAGCTGAAACAAATCCATCAAGACGTTTTTAACTTGAAACCATTGCTTCTGGCTAAAATACGAGTCCGTAATAACACTTCCTCCAGTGAAAAAGTGGTCTGGTCTGAGTCAGGAGAGAAATCTGCACAGATCAAGCACCCTTTACAAGCCCAAACAGCTCTAAACAAATACGTGGCTGGATTTTGATGTGAGAGACAACAGGTGTTTTTTTTTTGTTTTTTTTTTACTGGAGGAAGCGTTATTATGGACTCATATTTTGTCCAGAAGCAATGGTTTTAAGTTAAAAATGTCTTAATGGACTTGTTTCTTACAAACATGCAGCTTTTGTGCTTCACTTATTGTGATGTTTTTATCATCTATCTGGACTCTCATTCTGACGGCACCCATTCACTGCAGAGCATCCATTGCTGAGAAACTGATGCAATGCTACATTTCTACAAATCTGATGAAGAAACAAACTGTAACTTAGATGGCTTGAGCCTGAGTACACCTGGATGTAAATCTCACTGTGATTTCACAGGAATTTGTTTGAAGAGCATCTGAGAGAGCGCTGGATGGAGAAACCAGCTTTCAAATCAGGCCTCACAACACTGATGGTGAGCAAGTGCAATAATAATGTAGTACTTCATCTGTTAATTTGAGTGAAAACAGTTGTTAGTTCACAGGGCATTCACTAACTATACAACTTAGGATTTTAAAAATGTGTTAGTAAATGTTGAAATTAACATTACCTGAGATTAATAAAAACTGCAGTAGATTTTTTTGTTTGTTTGTTCAAGTTTAACCTTATTTTAAAGTGTTTACATCATGCAAAAACATTTTAGGTTTTTTTTGTCATGAATTTTCAGCAAACTTGTACACTTTAGAATCATGTCAGTTGATTACAGACACACTGAAATATGTTTAGGTGCAATAGTTTTACCTTCATGTGATTTCTCTTAAATGACTATGAGCAAAGAGTGGCACATTTACCCCACCCCACTCCTCATTTTGATATTTAACTGATAGTAATGCTGTTTTTATTTTTTTACTGCAATGCCATTGAAAATGTGGGCTCCCAAAGGAAAAGTAAAAACTGGGCATTTCATAATTACAAAAGTATTTTGATTTACTTTGACTCATGCACTAAATGGTAGGTTTAATGGTATTTATAAAAAAAAAAATAAAAAAAAAAGTTAATAAAATGACAAAATTGACAAACCAGAAGTCATGTCATGTGATCAGCGTGCGGTCTTTCTACTACAATAACTGACAGTAAAAGCCACGGCTGGTTTGAGGAAGTCACATGCTGCTGTGTCAATCCTTTCTGCTCTGGAGTATGCTTTTGTTTCAAATGTCCAGCTTTTAATGAGACCATTTACAAAACCCGTTCTGCAAGCTGATAAAACACTACATATAAAACACTCTTTAAATCCGCATTAAAGGTTAAATCACATTTAGCTCATCCTGTTGTGTTACTGACCAAACCCTGCTAGTCTTGAACATGAACATGAAAGGACTTACTGGGAGCGACCGTCGAGTTGCGTAATAAATTCTTCTTGAAAGCGGTGTAAATGTTTCCTGGAGCTCCTGCTGAGAGACGCCAGAGAGCCTGATGAAGCTGAGTTTCCAGCAGTCAGTCACAGCTCTGGCAGCACTCGGGACAGCTGGAGAAAGACGTCTTTCACGAGTTACACAACCAACACATTCACGTGATCTACACTCAGATATGTGCTCAAGTTCCCTGTTTACAGGACAGGGATACCAGCAGCTAAAGCTAAAACCACAAAATACAAATAACAATAATAACAATTTGCTAAGGCAACATGTCTCATTTTAAGTTAAATTTACTAAAATAACAAACTTCTTATAAACTATGTAAAAAAAAAAAAAAAAAAATCTAATTTACTAAAACTTTACAAGTACTAACTAACATAAGTCTAATTCAAACTGACATTTGAGTGAGTGTCTAATAGAAAACTGGCTACTGGGATACAAAACAATAAGATTTGAGGGGAAACTATGGTGTGTTAGATAAATAAAAGGCATGACTTAAAGAGTGCATTTTTAATTAATTTTTATTACAAAAGCCCTCTTACAAAAGATGAATGAACATTCAACACTCAATGTTCGTTAACGGTAATAATCTAAAACATCTGTAGGGGAAGAAGGTTCTCTAGGGCTCTTCATCCTCATCACTGTCGCCGCTGTCGCTGTCTCTGCCTGGGTGTTCAGGCATTTTGGTATGATCCTGCTCTTCCTCCTCATTCTTCGTCTGTCTTTGTTTTTCCCTCATCATTCTTCATCTTTATTTTTTGTTTGTCAGTCGTCTTTCGTCTTTTTTTGTTTGTTCTTAGTCTTCCTCAGCTGTTGTTCGGCCTCCATGGGTTCCTCTGTATTCAGCAGCTGACGAGGAGGATCCAGGAGCTGCTGCTGCTGCAGAAAGAGAAGCAGTTAATGAATCATGAACTGTGAATCAGACACTGTACCGTTTGACAGAAAGGATCCCCAGTTACAATTTTTGATGCATCTTAATTTTTCAGCATCTCATTGTTAACTTGCAGTGCATTCACCTGTATCTGTAATATTTTGTCCTCTTAATAAAACATGACTCATAAAATTCAATTTCAATGTTTTTTTTGTTTTTACTGCTTTGAAACACCAATATCTATATTAACATTCTAAGCCCTAAAATGAGTGCAAAAACTATATTTTGAAACAACTTTACAGTGCAATTAATAGAACATTTCACAAAAAATACGTTTATATAAACCTCATATTTAAGCATAGTCAATGACTATTTATGTTATTACATTTAATTGGTCAGAACAAAAACAGCAGATGGGCTGAATGAAAATGCTAATTCATTCTCATGCAGTAAGAAGTGCAGAACCCCAGTTAGTTCTTTACACAAAGTTATCAGCACTACTTTATTGAGCATCATACAACATGCAAAATGCAGTTGAACCGTCTTTAAAGTCAGCTCTCTTCAGTTATGCATTACTAGATTTGCAACTGAACACTGAATTACACTAAAAAAACTGACCCAAACTGGGCTCAAAACCCAAAAGGTCCCATTGGGACCTTGCTTTGTTCATGGCGGAAAATTTACAGCATTGAAAAGCACAGCTGCATCACATGTGAATTCAGCCAATGAGTGAAGCAAAGCACCAGTTCAATCAGCATCAGACGTTCAGAACAAGACATCCAAACTACAACAGACAGACCAGCTGTTCATTTCCTTCAGAATGTCATACTCGAGTTTTCCCGAGCAGAGGTTTCATTTTTACAAATGCTACAAAATCGAGCTTGAAGCTCTTACTACATTAAGTAATTTTTATTTTAATTAAAAAAAAAAAAAAAACTAGTGCTTAACCTTTAAAGAATGTTGTCTAATAAACTCAGCAGGTCAAACTAAATATTATATGAGCTGCTTTATCTGCAATATAATTACCAAAATGGGTCTGTTTGGGGTTTAAAACAGATCAAATCAAAATAAGACCGAATCAGGAGTTAACTCACTCTGCAACACACTGGATCATTTATCATCAATGTGACACCCATTCGTGCTCTATTCAAGGACAGCTGCTCACACGTCCAAGCTGTCTAAAGCTCTGCATTATATGTCACAAACGTCTCTGCAAACATGAGCACACTTACTTGTCTGTGCTGCTGCATGCTCTGAATCATGTGCATGTACATGTTGTAAACCAGGTTAGCCATCTCCGGCATGTCCTTGAGCACCTGATCAGGCTGGGCTGACCGTGTGTACTCTTTGTTGTGTGTGGTGCTGAGAGAGAGAGAGAGAGGGAGAGAGAGAGAGAGAGAGGGAGAGATAGAGAGCGAGAGAGATAGATAGCGAGCCAGACGAGAGAGAGAGAGAGGATGATATAGAGATACAGAGAGAGAGAGAGCGAGAGGGATAGAGAGAGCGAGAGAGAGGGAGAGAGAGAGAGAGAGAGGCTTCAGCACACTTCTCCAGGAAACACTCAGTCACAAGACTCAAATTTAAAACAATGTGTGAACATGTATATATTTTTTCCTGATAGAGAAAGAGAAGCCTGACTGATACAATTCAAACCTAGTGATGATATAAAGATTAAATTCACAAAAACAGATGTTTTGCCAAACACAAATAGCTTCTGCTACTCATGTTATAAAGCTGCAGGAGACTCTATGTCTTCGAGATAACGTCACACACACACACACACACACACACACACACACACACACGTGCCGGCTGTACTCACAGAGCTGTAGTATTCATGGGGCCGGATGTGCAGCTGCAGGGGTCGGGCGGTCAGCTGGCTAAAGGCTGGCGTCAGCTCGTAGCAGTTCTGGAAGAGAGACACTCGAGCAAATATGTAGAGGCCGAGCCTCGCACGAGACATGGCCACAACCAGACGCCGCACATCTCTGAGTGAAGACAGAAAACATCAGTCACTTCCAACAACACATCTGTGTCAGTGCTATTTTAACATACTATTGTAGTCTTTGTTAATATCACTTTTATATTTTGTTTACACTTCAGTTTTAAAGTTTGCCATTTTTTATCTTTTTTGTTTTAACATGCCAACATAGACTTTTTTTTTACTTATTAATTTTTAGTTTTAGATATTGTAGTCGAAAATGAGAACTAATAAAAACTTTACATTTTTAACATTTTATTTTATTTCAGTTAATATTTATAATTTTTTTAAAAGGTAAATTTTAGAAAATTATTAATTAACAAATGTAATTGTTATGTGTAGCTAATATTTTAAACAACAGATTTAAATATCCCTTGGTCAATTTAAAAAGATTTGTTTTGTTCATATTTATTATAGTTAAGTAAAACCATAAAAACATTTTCACAACTTGTATAATATGTAATATGAGACCCTGCACCACAAAACCAGTCTTAAGGGTCAATTTTTCGAAATTGAGATTTCTACATCATCTGAAAGCTGAATAAATAATCTCTCCATTGATGTATGGTTTGTTAGGGAGGACAATATTTGTCTGAGATACAACTATTTGAAAATCTGGAATCTGAGGGAGCAAAAAAATCTAAATATTGAGAAAATCATCTTTAAAGTTGTTCAAATGAAGTTCTTAGCAATGCATATTACTTATCAAAAATTAAGTTTTGATATATTTACGGTAGGACATTTACTAAATATCTTCATGGAACATGATCTTTTCTTAATATCGTAATGATTTTTAGAATAAAAGAGAAATCAATAATTTTGACCCATACAATGTATTTTTGTCTATTGCTACAAATATACCCCAGAGACTTAAGACTGCTTTTGTGCTCCAGGGACACGTATATAATATTGTTGTATAATAACAACAAATTCAATTCCAGCTAGTTTCCAAAGCAAAGCATCTCATTCTCGTTTAGTTTAACTTAACAAAACTGAAATAAAAATTAATATGGAGATATTTAAAAACAACTAATAAAAATATGTAGTTTTTTTAGTGTGATATTTATTTTATCATTGTTAGTATTTTAATGATGGTTTTGTTACATTTATTTTGATTTTTTTAACCAGATTTAGTTTGTTTTAGATTTGTATGGTTTTATTTTTGTTACTTTAAACTACATATTTTAATAATAATTAAACAGCCACAGGAAGTGCTCACCTCAAATGTCCTACGGCTTTGGTGCGGACCAGCGAGAGGATGATGTAATCGTTCTGTTGACCCTGGAACCTGTCCACTGTGGTCACCTACAAGACAAAGGGCAGTCTGTTATATAAGCAATGAGGGTCGAGGGTTTATTTGAACTGAAGAGCACGAGCTCCTCTGCATTTGCACACTACTGTCTGACCGGATCTAGATTTCTGAAGTCATGGACGGTCACTTCATCCTGTTAAAAGCATGATGAATGAAACAGATCGAAAGTCTCTCTCAGGAGAGAATGTGTGATCAAGTCAACAGATCTCTTCCTTAAGCTCAGAAACTCAAACTCTTACTGACTGAATCATCAAATACCATCAACTCCATGACGAGAAAACTCAACCAAACCAGCAACGTTTCAGCCAGCAGTCAGATAAGTACAGATGTAACGATTAACCGCGAGCCAACATTCAAATGTGTGATGGTTCAAAACGATGCTAAACAAATCGTGATTCATTTAGGGTTAGGAGTTTATATGCATGTATGTCTGAGGGGAACTTACTGTCTGTAGTTCAGATAGTATTTTTTATTTTCAGCTTGTCTCTGTATAATGCATATTAAAGTTCATAAGTGCAGCGCTGCTTTGTTTAAGGCTTTAAGCTCCACCTGCTGGCAGAGAGTGGATGCGTCTCGATTCAGCGTTCGCTCGTCCGCCGTTTCATGCAGATATTTTTATGTATAGTTTCACAAAACTGAAGTCAAAATATTCTTTTTTTGCTTCAAAATTTTGAAATTATACAATCTACTTTAGATTAAAAACTGCTCATGTTGTTTGGATCATAATTAAATGCAGTGGTTGCCTCATTTTAAATTGAAAGAGCACAGACAAAGCCTTGTTTTGTTTATATTAAGAGATTTATTTTATTTGTGTTACTCATTTGATTTGGGGCTTGTTTTAAAATTTCAATTAAGTTTTGTTATTTACATTTACATTCTATTTAAATTTTGTCATTTAGCAGACGTTTTCTCCAAAGCTACTTACAAACGAGGACAACAAGCAATCAAAACAACAAAAGAGCAATAATATGCAAGTGCTATATTAGTATATTATTATAGTTATATTTCAATTTCACAAAGAAATGTACAGCATTTTGTCCAAGCAATAATAAAAGGACACATTTAATTCATAATTCATCTTAAATCTAATTTTGTTTAAAAAATAAAATCGTGAATCGAATCGTGAGTTGAGTGAATCGTTACATCCCTACAGATAAGTTCGTTCATTTGTTACATTTCAAGTAATAAAATCTTTCTTTTAATCACACTGATGGAAATTTACGCTCCTCAGCTGAAACTGGATCTATGGACGACGTCCTACAAGAACACACACTTTTCTACTTGGAAATCTGTGACAGCAAAAATGTCAAGATGGAAGGAAGTTAATATTTGATTTTCTCCATTTGATTCGACACATTTAAAACAAACACAAGACTTAAGCTAAAGGGTGTAATATTGTACAATATTGAGATGATGAGCTGCAGAGTTCTCCCCAAAACCAGCCCAGAGTCTGTCTGGATCTGCTCATGACGTCACAGCAGACAGCCTAGTATTTGATTTCCTGTGGCTGCGTGTTAAAACAGCCTGGCATCTCATTATCATTCTGCTCTTCCTCGGTCTCGGTGGCTGGATCTCTGCCTCTCAGCAGATGGTGTCCGATGTGAAATTCATCAGCGAGTCTCTGTGCCCGCTCAATACACGACGTGCATACTCAAGCGAGACTGGCTTATTTCTGTACTGAAGAAATGTTAAATGCTAATAAAGGACTGAGCTGATCTCATCTTCAGCAGAGCAACCAGTTTAACCCTTGCAAATGAAAAGGAGTCTGCTACAGGCCTTATGCACTATGCTATTAGAATTAAACAGCTGCTGACACCGATTAATCAAGATACCTTTCATATCTTACAGTTCAGCCAAAAATGAAAACTGTCATTTACACAAACTGTATGATTTTCATTTGTTTGTCGAACACAAAGGAAGATCTTTTGAAGAATGCTGGTAACCAAAAAGTTACGTTTAGCCTTTGACTTCAATGGTAAAAAAATAAAATAAAAATGAATAATTTTATTAAATTCTACTCATGCTCATTTGTCATTACTAGTGGTGCACAAAGCATTCAAATCAAATAAAAGTACAGATAACCTAATCAAATTCTGCCCCAGTAAGTATTTTTAAGTAATTTAGTATTGAACAAATAAAATGAAAGCACTTTATTTTAATTTTACTTAAGAATTAAATGTAAAAAGTACTGATCAATGAAATGTGTATTTCTAAGGGTGGAAAAGCAGACTTTGAAAATCAAATTTATTTGTGCATTTTTATTAAAATAGAAGTATTTATTAAAATAATTATAATTACTAAGACATTAAAACAAATGTAAAGCATACAAACAAATATGTAAAAAAGGGAACAAAGAAAAAAAAGAAGCAAGTATTTTAAGAATCTGAAAGACAAGTGCATTGAGGGATTTTTCTCTTTTCTTACTCTTACTTTAGTTCAATCATGACAACTCTCGAAAGATTTTAGCATAGTGATGGATATGACAATGTTAATGTATTTGGACTGGGCTGCTGCTGCTGTTGGTTATTGCTGTAGTTGTAGATTATTGCTGCTGCTGCAAGTACAGGAACTTGCTACTGCCAATGCATACAGCGATACATTGCTGTCAGTATTTAAGACATACTGCTGCTAGCATATAAAATAACATGTAGCAGATCTATACAGGTGGAGCTGGGGAAGGTGGAGGGCTTCAAAGAAACTCTGAAAGCGCGCTGCAGGAATCTCAAGTGAATGCTAGACAGTCATATAAATGCAAGGCAGTAAGATCATTGGCTGCATATGTAGCATCAACCAATCAGCTTGTGCGAAGTTGTTTAACTCTGAATATCATCAGTTATGTTAACAACGCGTCAGCCTGCGCCATCTAGAGTTACATGACTGAACTATATATATATATATATATATATATATATATATATATATATATATATATATATATATATATATATATATATATATATATTTATACTTAGATTAGTCGATAAAGATATTGAAGATTTTGGATATGCATTGATCTGCCCTTTTTACAGCAGGTTTAGTTCACAAATAACTGACAGTCAAGACCTAAATATGATTTTCATTTACAATACTTGATACTAAACTGTTCACGCCATCAGCTGTTGGTTCATTTAGAGAAAGTCATGAACAGTTCACTGAACTCACTCTGATCAGATTGAATCAGCGAGTTGTGGACTCAAGAATAGCTGCGATTGAAACGGTCTAATTCACGAATGAATTATTCGGTGCAATTTGAAAACCGATTCAACAGGTTTACTGAAAAGAATCAGCTGGTTCACGATTTCAACCTCACTAACACTTCTCAGAGCTGGTGTCGATTTGTCCATGATATGTTTTTATGAAATGTCGTGAGGCAAAAGTGTGACGTTATGCTCTGACCATGTTTTATCCATTGAAAACATAAGGAGATGTTATAGGAGACCTACAATATCAGGCTCAAAAAATGAATCCTATGACCTCAGAAGACAAATTTTACAGCCCCATTAACTTCCAATGTATCAAGAGCAGCTTAGCACTGTTAAATTTATCATTTTTGTTCCACAAAGTAAACGCTGACACCTTTAAATTCAGTCTCTTCCAGTCTACCACAGAAGAATTGTCTTCATTACGTCTCCTAGAGGCAATGAGATTGTTGTTCTGCAGTCTTGAATGCTCATAAACAAAATGTCTGTGCGAACGGCAGTCATCTGTTTATTTGGTTTGTACTCAGCCAGTAGGATCTTTACACGCTTTAGTGAGTCTGTCTGCCAATCACCCTCAACAACAAGCTACAGCAAACCTGCCCATTGCTGCAAAAGAGTCAAAATAGTGAACGCTGGGCAGAAAAAACAAAACAACTCATTTAGAGCACAGGACAAGCTGTTCACACACATTAATGCAGTTCACTCGGCCATGCATCAGCATCCAGGGTCATCGCTTCTGAAGATAAAACATGAAATCATGGTACCAGCTGCTCTTACTTTACTGGGCTGTCCGAAGAAGGAGTTGCTGGCACATCTCTGGTTGATGACGTCTCGTATCAGATGTTTCTGGCCGTTGTAGGTGGTCAGTATGCTGATGCGTTCAGCAGGATATCCCAGCAGACGCATGTACATGTACAGCGCCACCGCATACTCGGCCTCCGCCAGATTCTGCAAACACACACAGGTTACATGCATTCAACATCTCTCACGAGACCGTTCATAATGTGCTGACAATATATACAATATTACAAAATCAAACAGAGTCTTTTCAATGAGTTTGATCATGACTTCATGACGAGTAAATAACAGAAGTAAGAGTTTTTTTGTGTTAGAGCTCAAGAGAAATCAAAACAGAAAGCAAGTAAAGAACGAAAGAGCATTAAACAAACTAGACTGACTGATCTTTTTGATTGTTATTGATTATATACGTAAACTGCTTCAGGAATCCCATGCACTTTTACAGGACAGCATATCAATATTACAACAACCGGCTGAATTTTTGAGGTTGATTTTACTGAAGTATAAAGACAATGTAATAAGGACATTTACATAACGAACAGCTGTATTTGAATTAACACCTGAAACCATGCACGTTCAGCATGTGCACATTTAGTATTGCTCTAATAAATGCTCAAATGTGAACAGATTTACAATGTAATTTTTTTTGAACTTTTTATTTTTAATGAAATATTGAATTCCTTGCAAAAGGAGTCAGAAATTTTCATATGCGTTTTTTCTTTTTTTCATATTCATCATCCTTTGCTATTGAAATGCTTGCTACGGATGTGAAACGCAGATAATCCAACCTGATCCAAATTTTTTATGCCGGATGAAAGTTTCTGAGGCAGTGTGTAAACGTGATTGACACAACATGAGGTCGTATTTATTTTTTAACGTGCAAAAATTTTTGACTCACTGTGCAGTGCCCTTTATTGCTATAAAACAGTTACTTGGTCAAAAAGCACTGTATTTGACTACAGGAATAGTAAAACTTGAAAACCCAAACAGGAACACACAAGTATAATTTCTAACTACTTTCTAATTTGACTAAATCTTTGACCATTATGCAAGACCATACCAGTGTTTGATGACAATGCTTTATTTACAAAAAAAAAAAAAAAAAAAAAAAAAAAAAAAAAAGGTTAAACCTATGGGTTGAAATTGTAGGTGGAATTTAAACTTTACCTAACAGAGCACTGCTGACATGACAACAGCTCCAGTAGGACACTAATAAGGGTACAGACCTACTAACAAGAGACGCTTCTTCAGCGGCTGACTGCGCAAACAATGTCCTTCCTATTGCTCTGTGAGAGGCTAATTCATACGGCCCATTAGAGCCGCGCGTGCGTGTGTGTGTGTGTGTGTGTGTGAGAGAGAGAGTGAGAGTGTTGGCATGGATACTGTAATGAGGACTATTCCCTCCTGGACCCCAGTAAACAGTAGCGGGGCCCACTCATGTGACCGTACGCTCATCACTTATGAACAATGCAGAGTTTCAGGAGCCTTAACACAAACCTGTCAGGATTCTCAAACATCCACGTCATAAAAGTTAGGCCTTGTCTTTCCTCAACTTAACATAAGAGGATGTTACTTTTTTGGTATATGAAGATCATATTTACATGTTAATTAAATCTTTGCTATGTTACCATTAAGATTTTTTTTTCTTTTGTCCCAGATCCAAGCTGTCCATTACAGAAAAAATCCATCATAAAAATACTGACCATGAATTGTATAAAATGTCATTTCCGCCACATAATGAATGACGATTTCTGAGGTGTTTTGGAAATGCGTGTGTATCACAGTCACCTGATAGAAGTACGGGTTGGGTTCAGATTCACCCACGCCGTTGAAGTCCTCCACGTTAATGAGCTGGAAGTCGTAGGTGAATCCAGGGTTCGGCGCCTGGAACTCAGGCTGGAGCTGAACATGAGGGAGGTTCCCCAGCTGCTTATAGCGCCAGTTATACAGGTTACACAGACTGACACACACACACGAGAGAGAGAGAGAGAGAAGAGTCAAAACAGGACACTTCACATCAAAAAGTGTATCTGAGGACAGAACAGCTCTGCTCTGAGACCTACAGAGCCATCTAACTAAACAGCTTTTTAAAGCATCGGTTTTTTCTGATTATTAGAATGGTTATATACTATTACAGCATGTAATATTTTACATTTAGGTTATGTTTTAGTAATTTTGTGAGGTACTTTTGACATCATTATTTATTTTTTAATTATTGTGCTGTTTTTATCAGCTGTTTGGACTCTCATTCTGACGGCACCCATTCACTGCAGAGCATCCATTGCTGAGACACTGATGCAGTGCTACATTTCTCCAAATCTGATGAAGAAACAAACTCGTCTATATGCAAGCAATGCAAGCAAGTCTATATGATTCTTTTGAGGCAGCTTTCACACTAAACAAACCAGTAATGACATCACAAAAGCATCTTCCCAGTCTGAGAAATGGACTGACCTGGCCCGTGCTCTGCCCTGGGCGTCCAAGTCTACAGTAGGGACACCCAGACGCACAAAGCGAGTAAAAAGTGACTGCTCCATGTTTGAATACTTCTGAAAGGCCATGTTCTTGATGACAGGAGGCAACTGATGATGATCACCAATCATAATCCAGCGTTTGAGTCGACTGTAGCCATCCTCTGGATTCTGCGTAACACAGACAGAAACGTTCGAGTCAGTAAGGTTACGTTATGATGAGTGAAAACAACACCATGCATCACATTTGCTGAATGAAATCCAATACTTGATTCTTACTAATTTCACTTTCTCACTACATATGATGTGCATTTTGTATCCATTTGTAATGTGATGTCCTGCATCCGGAGAACAAGTCCCTTTTATAACCAGAAAAACAAGACTGCTGTCTTCCAAGTGTGTTAAATTTTCAGGCACATTTTCACACGTATGAACGATTATTAAGACATTTCATGCCTAACCGTGACTTCCACCTTTGCTGATTGATATCTTGTGATGTCTCTTAAGTGATACATCATCGTCGTTATTATGATAAGTGTAGTAAAGCTGACACACATCTATATATAATAATAAAATCTTCATTCTTCTATAATTACATAAAAACTGTACACGATGGAGAGATTTAAATTATACTTTTGAACTCATCAAGTTAACATTTTTTGCAATTCAGCAGAATGTTTTGAAGGGATGTGAATGTGTAGAAAACATGTCTTGATTAATGTTTAACTAGATTTTTATTATATATGAGCTTGTATTTAATTGGCAATAACGCCTGTTTGACTAAAATAAAGTTTCCCCTGAAAAAATATAATAATATAGCATTTAACACACAATTTAATTTTTTTTTTTTATTTAATAACATAACATAACACAACATATAACACACAACACAACACACCGGGATTAGGCCATAGTTGAATTTGGACATTTAAGTATTTTTTATTTGTGCCTTAGAAAAAACATTACTGGTGTGCATTTTGAGATACAATAAAGGCACTGATATATTTTAAGATCAGTCAGAGCAAGTTCCTTTCAGCTGAAAAGGCTCAGGCTTAGATTTTAGTCTGGCATTAGGCTGAAGACTTGTCTGTGGAACCGGAGAACATAACATAACATCCAAACAAGATTTTAGGAGAAAGAGGGTTGTACCTGTAGCAGTAGCGGGATGAAGGTCTCAATCTCCAGGATTTGAGCTGCCTCCTCCATCAGGATATTATCATACTAGAGAAAGATCAAGTATGTGAATATTGAGGCAGCGAACATTAACGTTAAGTGTAGACTAAAAGATTAATTTCAGAGATTCTCATATGTTGTGATGTGCACTACATCAAAGGTTTGGACACATATTTCTTCCACATATTTCATAATAGTAGTAAAGCTAAACAATTAAAACTTTATTCTCATAAATGGGAAAGTGCCGCCGTCCTCTGTGACCCGGATACCTTGAAGCCCAGCTCCACCAGGTCGTGGCGTTTGAGGGCGGCGTGTGTGCAGGTCATGGCGATGATCTTGGCCTCTTTCACCAGCAGGTATTTGGATCTGTCCAGTCCACTGCGCAACAGCTCAAACGCCCTGAACTCCTGCAGAGGACCAGATGCATTTATGATCACCTCACTGCTAAAACCACACAAACTCTGGTAAAAACACACATCATAAACGCAGCTCCCTAACTCAAATCATTAAAAGAAAATGTAAACTGTATATACCAGTCACAGTCTGGAGTAAAAACTGCAGTCAATGACTCCATCAAAAAATGTGCAGGTAAAACATCCATTCATACAGCTGACATATTGAGTGTTTCTGACACTTCTCCCTGCCGAATGATCATTTTTAGCAGCAAGAAAACTGATTTTAGCAACAAGAACAGCTCACTTTTAATCAGACGGTCCAAATTGAGCAAAAACGTCATTTGGTGCGATACTTTTATATGACAAAACAGTACGATGAAATTGTGATGCTTGTAATGCAAATCAGTGTGATATTTATAAGCAGATACTTACATAAAATTATATAATTATCAGTCATCGCTCTATAGCTCCAATAACAGCAAAGAAATCTGCATATCAAATATGTAGGGGCTGGGCGATAAATCAGTTTTATCAATTAATTCGAATGTGTAGTTTACATCGATATGTTTGAATCAAAATCGGTTTTCTCCCGTTGTTCCGACTGGGCTCAACCCTCCCCCCGCGCGCTTGCCATGGAAACATGCTGGCGAGTGGAGCAGTGTGATTTTGACTGAAGCGCTCCTCCACCGCTCCATCACGAGTACAATTCATGCCAACGGCCCGTAATATAACTGCATATTTAACAAGAATTCACATGTTAAACATATTTAGCTATAGCTTGATACATGGATCTCTTAAATCAGAAGGTTGTAATGGCGGCAATAGCCGAGCGGGAAGTTATAGGCTAGTTCTCAAGGAGTTTGCATGTTCCTTTTACTGAATATTTTCAGGTTAAAATATGATTTATACAGGTACAGCACATTCACACGCAATCACTTTCGCAATAATGCATTCAAACAAATGTAATCTTACAGTGCTACTTCATCTGTATCTGATTTTGAATGAGCAGAAATCTGTAAGAAATGCATCGATCTGTAGATAAAAAAAACTGACGAAAATGTAGTTATTTTCATCACAAATTTGCACAGCAGAAAGCAGAAATTATACCTTTTAAATGCTGACAAACCTGTTATTAGTTTGGCATGTGGTAGGAAAACAAAAAAAAGTTTGTACACAATAGCCTAAGCCACTTTGAAACTCTACTGTTATTTTATTTATTTTATTTTTATAGGCTACGTTATGAACAACATTTCAAACATACTGAAATACTTTAGCCGTGGAGCGAAGGCGGAGTGGTGTTTCTGGTATCAGTGAGTGTGCGGAGCGGAGCTGGAGCGGAGGGGGATTATTAAATGCTTGGAGCGCGGAGGGAAATTGTTGCCGCTCCACTCCACTCACATACTCTGCTGCCGAGTGAGAGAGACGTTTCGCCCGACGAAATGAACAAGACTGCGGCAGCACAAGCACAGCACATCCACCAAAAAGCAACCTATAGCAGTTACTCGTTGCGCGGCTCGCCAAGCTTTACTTTTGTGGCTCATATGGCAGTAAATAATACGATGATATGATCATGCAGTCCATACAGATATTTCATAAAAAACATTAAAAACAAGCAGGGCTGTAACATAACCCATTAAAAAACTCACACCATGTCTAAACCGGACACGAGTGGTGCAATCCAACAAAAGACAACAGGACCCAGTGATGCTGTCTACACTGGACGCGATCCCCATCAGTAAACTGATGCCTCTAATCTGACGAACTGCACTGACACTACGTTCAGTATCTGATTTTGCAACTGTAGAGTGATGTCATCAAGTTTTAGACCTTTTAGCACAGCGGGGGGGGGAGCGGCACGACATCTCTCTCGTCCGGTGTAGACACAGTTAGACAGTGTCTGCTCTATTTACAAATCATTTATATTTATTAAAAACAAAAAACAAACAAGCAGCATTACGAGATGGAAATATAGACTAGAAAATATATTTACGCTTGCTCTGTCCTACGTTCATGACACTGACTCACTGCGGAGTTGCCAGTTTTGATCTTATCAGCTCTTAACGCCGAGTGTGCACTTGGATGGTTAGATGCATGATGGGCTAGTATGAAAAAAAAAAACCTTAAGTCTTTCCAGCTTTAAGGCAATACTGCTTTGTTTTTGTTTTTTTTGTGTTTTTTTTAATCATCTTGTCTCAGTTATAAATTTGACTGGTAAATGATAAAGAATAATAGCCCCTTTTGTATTGCATTGCATATCAGGGATGACAGATTGATAAAAAGACATGCTATTTGTGACTAGATGTAACTTTTGATACTTAACGGTAAAAGTGTCTCTCTGATTGAATTTGCCCTATCAGTAAAAAAATTGTGAAGACATCTGACAGTCTTACAGACTGTATCCAGTAAGATAAGAATGTTATGTTATATTTTTATGTCATGTTATGTAATGTTTTCACTGTTTACAATGGCAGGGTCTTTTTGGCTTGTTGTTTCTGATTGCACTTTAACCTCAAGGGGGAAATCCAGATCAAATCCCAGAAGGTAAAATCAAAACAATAAGTTAAAACTTGTTTTGAACAATTTCTTTGTCATCTAAATACAGATTTTAAGTAGGGAGAAAAAAAATCGATTTAAATCGTAAATCTGATTTTTTTTTTTAGCCCATATCGCCCAGCCCTACAAATATGACACAATAGGTTTAAATGTGGGAGTCCCCATAATATTTTAAAAGACTACGAATTTCACAAGGTGAGGTCGGTGTTTAAACGTCTAGCACAGGAGATTGTGTTTCTTTCTACTTCCTGTCATTTGTCAGAAACAGCATCTCTGGTTTCCTCTCACGCAGATATTGAGTATCTGCTTCTGTTCAATCTGTGCAGTGAAGAGAGGTTAACCCAGCTGGATATTTTCAGGACTGCATCCACTGGGAAATGAATATTTGATGCCCTTCTGCATTAATATTAATCCCATCAAAGCATTCGATATTGATGAGGCCACTTTTCAACCCTGAGTCTTCAGCAGTGACGCTTGAGAGACAGCGATGCCCAGCAGACAGACCCACACACAGCAGCACTGCGGCTCTGACGCACAACTTTATTACAGGAGCGAGAGGAACACAAAGGATGAAAGGATGAGCCATCAGCATCAAAGAAAGGGGCATGCCAGAATAATAGGCTTTAAAAAGAGAGGAGGGAGATTATTATTGATGGATGAACAGACGATAACAAGCTCTGATCAGAGCACACACGTGCAAACTTTACTGATACTGATGCCGAAAGCTGGGTTGGACCACACTAGATGATACTGATTAATCAAGCGATAGATTTTTAAATGGATACTGAACGAAAACTAAAATAATGCTTTACAATTACTATTAACTATTTAAAAAAAAATACTGAACCATACTTTGTAAATGAAAAAAATATATAAATATTATATTGATCATAAAGTTAGTTAATAGTTTATTAACTAATGTGGACAGAATCTTAATGTTTCAAATGAACTCTTATTATATCTACACAAAGGCCATAGCATTTAAATTAGACAAGATAAATATGGATATTGTATGTATACTCACACTTTATTTGCTTCCGTTTTAGAACACTTGATAATTCTCTGATCAAAATAACAAAATGTGTTAGTCACACACTGAGCAAACGCGCAGCACTGTGTCTAGAAGACCAGACGCATCGCGTTCAATTCGAGCGGCGGTCTAAAATGGTTTATTTAATCACTACATTGACATAAGTTTGTTCAAGAGTGAACAATGCGGCACAGGTGAACAGCAAACGACCCTCTGATGTCACATGGACTACTTTGAAGATGTTTTTATTACCTTTCTGGACGTGGACAGTATACCGTACATACATTGTCAATGGAGGGACAGAAAGCTCTCGGACTAAATCTAAAATATCTTAAACTGTGTTCCGAAGATGAACGGAGGTCTTACGGGTTTGGAACGACATGAGGGTGAGTCATTAATGACATAATTTTCATTTTTGGGTGAACTAACCCTTTAAGAGACGTCTCTTTTGTTCACAAAGACTGCATTTATTTGATCAAACACCGTAAAAAGTGTGTTAAAATACTGTTTTCTGTGGGAATATCTTGTTAATTGTAATTTATTTCTGTGATGCACAGCTGTATTTTCAGCATCATTACTCCAGTCTTCAGTGTCACATGATCTTCAGAAATCATTCTAATATGATGATTTACTGCTCAAGAAACATTTCTGATTATTATCAATGTTGAAATTAGTTGTGCTGCACAATATTTTATTTTTCAGGATTCACAGATGAATAGAAAGTTCAAAAGAACTGCATTTATTTGAAATAGAAATCTTTTGACCAACATAATGCGTCCTTGTTGACCTCAAACTTGATTAGTGGTCTTTATAAAATGTACAGAGTAGGACAAAAATCCACCATAATTAACAACCCAATTTCAGCCCTACCTCCAGCTGGGTGAAGATCTTGCGGATGTGGCGGTAGCAGCCCTCAGCGATGTCCATGTCCTCCTGAAAGGACTGGCCTTTGAACACCGGCTGAGGAGCGTTTGAGAAGTACTTATGGAAGGGGAAGTGTGACGCCACGTCCTCCGTCTTCACCTCTCGGCTGGGTTTTGGCTTTACTTTACTCATGTATTCCTCCCAGCGTGACATAACCTACAACACCCGAGACAGACAGACAGACAGACAGACAGATAGGATCAGCGCCTGGGGATTTCATGGGCAGAACTCATTAAGAACACTTCGCTGGACACACAGCCTCGTCACAATCCACACTTAATTAATGTTTGACTATAATCTGTGATCTGAGCTAATGGTCCGTACAGATCCCCTGAGGTGCTGATATGAATCTCCTGGCCACAGCGTGATGGATCGAACCGCAGCGAGAGATAAGAGCAAAACAAATGAGAGCAGACCTGTGTGAACCTCAGCTCAGATTCAGATGCTGCGCTCCAGACCAGCGGTTCTCATTACTGATGCACCGGGATGCAATCAAAATGTAAAAGTTTTTATTTAGCCAGAAACTGACACCTAAAATAAAATATAACAGTTCACCGAATTTAATAAAATCAACACTCAAATAAAAACAGAGTTGCATATTTATATAGCATTTAAATTGCACATGAAGCAGTTTTTATATAAACTTAGAAAATAAACTTCTACTTCAATACGTTGCTGTAATAAACACGCTTATACGGTGATTGTAATAACTTGCTTTCATGACAGTTTTATTGAAACGTACTTTAATAAAGAGGACAGGTTAAGTAAAAATATGAATGTGTATGAAAATGTAATACAGTGCAATGAGGTTTGTTATAAAACTGACAGAATTTAAAGCTGAGACTGTGTTTCATATTAGTAGCAGGATTGTAAAATGAATAGATTTGATAAAATAGTTATGGATCACTTTACTTTTTTTTTTGGTTGTTTCATATCCTGTTACAGATACCGCTGAACATGCCTCTTTAAATGGTTTGTTGTATTTTAAAACACAATCGCAATGTTTGCAATTGAGATTATCGGCATTTAAAATAAAATGATCCTGAAGGTAACTGCGGAGGTTTATAATCTCTTGTTTATAAGAGAAATAATGGGTTAGCAGGCAAACGTTACATCGTGACCATCCTTTTGCATTCATGCTGTTTAATACATTTAAAGCCATGTGTGGATTTCTGTTCTGTTTTGCAGGTTGGTTACGAATTTCCATGACTTTAATATTTAGGGTTTTCTTTTCCCAAATCATCACCGACTCACCCTCTAATTTTGCAGGTTTATTTTATTATCATTCACTTTCAATCACTGTTTTCGCATCTCTTACTGTAAGACTTCATGGTCATGAATTAAGAATTTGTTCCTATGATCAATTCGTTCCCTAATTTTAGTTAAATCATGGGTTTTCTAGGGAACAAATAAATGAAACATGGACAGTGTCCACAAATTAATAAGTCATGGGAATGAATTAAGTTGTACGAATTAATATAGATACAGTACAGGTCAAAAGTTTGGAAACATTACTATTTTTAATGTTTTTGAAAGAAGTTTCTTCTGCTCATCAAGCCTGCATTTATTTGATCAAAAATACAGAAAAAAAATGTAATATTGTGATATATTATTACAATTTAAAATAATTGTTTTTTAAATTTATTATACTTTAAATTATCATTTATTTCTGTGATGCAAAGCTGAATTTTTAGGATCATTATCACATGATCCTTTGTGGAATTATTGTGATATGTTTATTTTTTTTTTTAGTTGGAAACAGTTCTGCTGCTTAATATTTTTTCAGAGCATGGTGATACTTTTTTAGGATACTTTGATGAATAAAAAGTAAAAAAAAAAAAAAAAAAAGAAGCTATGTTTTTAAAATATAAATATTTTGTAATAACAATATACACTACTGGTCAGTAATTTGGGGTCAGTAATTTTTTTTTTTCTTTCTTTTTTTTTAAAATAAAATCAATACTTTTATTCAGCAAATGTGTTAAATTGAAACAAGTGATAGTAAAGAAAAGTGTTATTAGAATATTATTAATTTTTTTTTTTTTTATTTTGAATAAATGCAGTTCTTTTTAACCTTTTATTCATCAAATATATTAGACAGCAGAACTGTTTCCAACACTCATAATAAATCAGAATACTAGAATGATTTCTAAATGATCATGTGATAGACTGGATGTTACATGTGACACTGAAGGCTGGAGTAATGATGCTGAAAATTCAGCTTTGCATCACAGGAATAAATTTTTTTTTTAAAAGTATATTCAAATAGAAAACTATTATTTTAAGTTGTAATAATATTTCGCAATATTACTGTTTTTTCTTTATTTTTGATCAAATAAATACAGGCTTGATGAGCAGAAGAAACTTCTTTCAAAAACATTAAAAATAGTAATGTTTCCAAAGTTTTGACCTCTACTGTATATGAAAGAGAAGCGAATCAGATGCATGAAGCAGATCTTGTTCAGAGTGCAGTGATGTGCGTGTGGTTGAGCACCTGGTAGAGGTAGAAGTGTCCAGCAGTCTCACAGGTGTAGGAGACGTCACCGGGAACATCTAGACTCTCCTGCAGACGCGCCACCTCCCTCAGGAGCTCCAGACGGCGAGACAGAACATAGTTCACTCTTCCATACCTGACACAGACGAGAGGACAGTTCATACTCAACTCAGAGAAGACCATCCTGTCCGGGACAGAAACCTGTTGGCTAACTCTGTATCAGGGCTTGAGGCTTCTTTTTTTCCAAGAAACTTGTTCTCCTAATTTGAGGAGCAATTTAGAAACATATGTGTCCCTGGAGCACAAAACCTTAGTCTCAAGTCTCTGGGGTATATTTGTAGCAATAGCCAAAAATCATTGCATGGGTAAAAATTGATGCCAAAAATAATTAAGGTATTAAGTAAAGATATTTTGTAAATTTCCTACTGTAAATATACCAAATCATTTTTTTTTTTTTTTTTTGTAATATGCATTGCTAAGAACTTCATTTGAACAACTTTAAAGGTGATTTTCTCAATATTTAGATTTTTTTTTTGATTATTTTGATTTTTTTGTTCCCTCAAATTTGTGATTTTATAATATATTGTTCATATACTAACAAACCATACATCAGTGGAAAGCTATTTATTCATTTTTTATTTTTATAAATTGACCCTTATGACTGGTTTTGTGGTCCAGTGTCACATAATAGAAAAACATTTAATAAAACATTTTAGAAAAGGAAACTAATTGAACCATGTATTTTATAAGGGGATACTAGGAGACATTTAGGTTGTGTTCACACTTGTCATGTTTTGTTTGAATCTCTGGTGTGATGCTCTGTCAGTGCAGTTCATTTGAGTAAGTGTGAATGCAGCCACACAAACCGATACCCCAAACAAGCGGACAGAGACCGGTAAAAAGATGGGTCTCAGTCCGCTTCCAAATGAACTCTGGTGTGGTTTGAATGAAATTGAACGCACAGACCAAATACTTCTTTCTAAACAAACCAAGAACAGGATGCAATGACAAGATGTGTTGCTATGCGACATGATTTGACGGCGCGGAACGAGTGGTGCTCTTCATGAGCTTGCAGGTGGTAAAAATAAAATCATATGTACATGCTCCTAAATATATTTTAGAGTTCGCACACATTTTTAATCACTTCTTCTGTCTTTTCACCACCCTAGTGTGACTGCAGCAAAAACTGTCAGCTTCAGTTGAGGATTCAAGTGTTTTTGTTCATACAGAAATGAATTCTATATGCAGGTACTAGCGGATATAAGAGGACAAGAGTGTGTACTGGACATGGGATCAAACATTAATGCTGTGTAACGTGGAAACAAGCTAAACAAATACACCATATTTATTATTAACTACATCTGATGTTCAGACATTAACGCCAGAAAGCAGCACGTCTGAAGTCGCCTTCTTTGGCTGAATCACTCATGTTTGTTTTCTACTGCATGCTAGTTTAGGATAATAAACGCAATATTGCATAACTTCTCATTCACTTCTATGTTTCAAGTATGGCCAGCACTTGCCAATGTTGGGACGAATTTATGTTGGACTCGTGGACATTTGCATTACTGATAAATGCCTTTAAATAATCCCCAGTTTATTTTATCTATTTTTTTATGTTGATAACTTTTTATTTGTAAAATAGTTACTTTTATGGAGAAGATGTTTGAATAAATTGTTGGAAAATTAGTTATAGTTGTTATTTATAGCTATGGTTATGATTTATTGACAAATTAACCAAAGAATTAATCAATGAATATAAAAGAATCAACAGATTTATCAGGGGAAAAAAGTTAGATTAACTGACTAAACGGAAAAATAATTGATAGAAAAAAATCATTAAAAGCAGCCCTAATTTCAAAACATCAAGGAAAAATGACTCCTTGTGATATGTCCACAGTAAATCAGAATTGATTTGGCCCATGCCACTTGTGTGCTGCTGTTAAGTGTGAGTGTGTGTGTGTGTGTGTGTGTGTGTGTGAGGGTTGGGAAGGATTGATGACCAAAAATGTCAAAAAATCAACTGTTCATTAATGTTTCTGTGTGTTCCTCTGATATTATTACTGTTCTGAAACCGGTTCAGGTGGAAGAAATACCGGTTAATAACTTTATTTTTTATCATATTTTTTTTTATCTTTGCCTATAATTTGCCTAATAATAATAATAATAATAATAATAATAATAATAATAAAGTAAAGTGTTTTCTTCACTCAAAAAGAAAAGGAAAAAAGAGGGATCTGGTAACGTTACCCAATAACCCGCTGCGCTTAGTCACAGCCAATACAGCATCATCTTTTCTAGATTTTGGCCAAATGTAGGCTACAAAAAAAAAAAAAAAAAAAAAAAACTATCAATACCTTAAAGACATCAAAGTACTTTTTTTTAAGATATTTAAAAATGTTTGCTGCATTTGTTAAAAAATTTAAAAAAAAAAAAAAAAAACTTGTATAAAATTGCATTTTGAGAGTGAAAAAAAAAAATACATAAGTCGCGGCTCACGTCGCATTTTATAAGCCCTATAACTTTCTGAAATAATGAAGGCCGTTTAAAATTCCTGTTAGGCTAAAGCAACCAATGTTTTCAAAATCTGATTTAAAAACAGTTATAGTTTCTCTCTCAAACCCAACAAATCCTCTAAAGTTTTTATGCTATAAAAACGTCAATCCTAAAAACAACATCCCCCAAACTTTACGGTGAGGGCCCTCTGGTGCCTACCTCTCTCATCCAGCACCTAATCCAAAGGCTTTTTCCATATTCCCGACGTATCTGGATGCTAAAATGTTATTTATATATATAGTGTGTTCGTGTTTGGACTTTCATGAGCACCAGTGAGGCGCGGTTCCACGCTGAAACGCAACAAATTTTGTACAATGGAGCAGTGTTCAATGTTTTTTATTTGTTTCTTTGATTAAAACTGTATTTTATTTTTGATAATGAACAGGCTTCAATATAGCAAATTATGTTGTGTGTGTGTGCGTAAGGCGTCGGCACGATGATCATACCAACGCTGGTTGCGTAAGGCGTCGGGAAAAACATTATTTCAAAGCTGCCAAGCTTTTTGCAAAATAATTAAAAAACTGTAAAGGCTTTTGCAAAATAAAGATAAACTACTCTCCTCTGCTGTTTCGTTTTCCTTTTCCGAAAACTTTGGGAACGTTGTCACAATGAAACCGTAAATTTAGCACATTCACTTTCACTCGTGTTGCACTGTTTTTTCTCCCATTCACAGAAGCGCTGCAGGTGCGTGTGATGTGTTGATCTGTTGTACTCATTTTACTCTGTTATAATTTACTATTTTGAGTTCACAGCGGAGCAGACATTTCACTCGTTAGCTTCAGCGTCACATTTGCACAGTATTACTGGAATTCGTTATTGGTTGACAGCAAATTTCAAATATTAAATGGAACGATAAAATAACGTTATTAAACCGGGTTAATGGCCATTTCAAATTTTTGATCCTGTTCGGAACTATAAAATTAGATTTCGTTTCTGTTTCTGTCAAAATTCCGTTCGTTTCCGGTTTTCGTTTTCGTTTCTTGAACCGGTTCTAAGCCCCATGTGTGAGAAAGCTGCACCTGCTGAAATCCTTCTCAGTCTCTAGCTCTTCTTCTCCATGTCCCATACGCAGAAGGTGACGCTCATCGATGTCTAATGCCATGATCTTCTCAAACAGCTGGTTCAGAGCCTGAACAAAGACAAACACACATATTCAAAATACAGACATACAGTAGAGAACTGTTTCAGTGATGTAGTTTTTTAAGCCCCTATAATTTCTCACAGATGTTGAGTTTGGTTTAATGGTCATGATTTAGCAGTTAAAGAGACAGATTTGTGGTCATGATTTAGCAGTTGAAGTTGCAGAGTGCTGTGTGTGTACCTGATTGGAGTGTGTGACGATAAGCGTCCTCTGCTCGGGGAAGTTGTGGTACAGGTTGGAGATGATCTGAACAGCCACGTCTGTTTTTCCTGTGCCGGGAGGACCAACAACCTACAGCAGAGAGAGAGAGAGAGAGAGAGAGAGATAAACACACAGGGAGAGACTGACAGACACTTTCATTACAGACTGAAAACCAGCTAAAGCACTGAAAGAAATCTCAGTGACTGCAGGGAGAGGAATATCTTTCTCATTATTGGCTGGGAGAAAAATAAGTCACGAGGCAAAGCAAAGTAAAATAAGCATATATATTTAGTCATTTAGCAGATGATTTAGATTATTGAAATTAATTTATAGATTTAAATAAAAAGATTATTTAAAGCTATTTTTGTGTTAAATGAGAAAGTATCAAGTAGACATTACAAATCGTAGCTTTAGAAATAAATATTTTATTTGATTCAACATAAAATTTATTGCACATAAGGCCTAACATAAACTATGAAACATAAGAGATACTTAGAGAAACATCTCAGTGTTTCTTGTTCATATAATGAAAGTCATTGTTAACCAAAACAGCTTTGTTACCAACAGTCTTCAAAATACCTTCTTCTATGTTCCACAAAAAGAAAGGTTTGAAATGACATGTGAGTGAGTAAACGATTACAGAATTACATTTTTTTGGGTGATCTATCCCTTTATCCCTTAAATGTTATTATTATTATTAGTATTATTAATTTTTAATGAAATCATACTCTAAATAAGAAACAGTAAAAGCCTTTATGAGTCATTCATTGAAACGGCTGATTCATTCAGGAATGAAGTAAACGGCTCTCTTTCTGAATGAGTCTTTGAATCATTGGTTCACATGATTCACTCAAAACACAGATTCATTCAGAAACGAAACACCGCTGTGTTGCTCAAAGATGCACAACAGTTCTGCTGTGGCTTTAAAGGTTATATATTCTTTGCAAAATCGAGCAAAAAAATGCATAATATTGTGTAAAAAAAAAAAATAACATCAACTTCATATTTACTGAATAAAATCACATTTAAACTCATGATATTCAGGACAGAAACAGCACTCGTGTGTTAGGGTTATTGCTCTCGCTGCTGGTGAAAATACTAGTGTTCACCACTGTATATATATATAACTAAAAACTGTGTTAGGTGTAATAAAGAGATCTCTTACCATAGTAAGTCCTGGCTGCATCCCTGCACGAATGGCTTCAATCTGGGTTGGTGTAAACTGGATTGTGTTTCTGTTGAAGTGGACAAAAATGTTTTCATAACAGGCAATGTTTATACGTATATTGAGTGCATCTTTAGCTGATAGACTGTACCAAGTACAGCTGGACTTAGGGGTGTGCGATATTGCCAAAACAATATCTCGATTTAGCAATATTGATAATTAGATTTTTTTTTTGTCAAATTCTTTCATTTAATCAGTGAATTAGAATAATAAAACATTTGATTTAGTATCAACAAAATTCATCTTTGCAATGCAGAGGAAACACAGAAGCTGCATCTGAAGTGACATTTAGATGTTAACATACTGTTTAATGCAGGACATGAATGCATTTAACCTGCAGTTACAAATTAATAAATTATATTATGCTGAACATAAAACAATGAAAACTAATATTTGAAATTATTTAAATAATAAAAGATACTTTATATGTGAAATTAAAACCGCCAGTAGGTGGCAGCAAGTCACTGTTAATAAGTGAGTCATTGAGATTGAACCGAATCATTTAACAGTTGATTCATTCAGGAACCAAACACCGTCATGTTGCTCAGAGACACAAAACAGTGCTGTCTGTGTTTGGAATTATTTTTGTTGGCGAAAAAGAGCAAAAACAGGCAATATGGTGTCTAAACCGTAAGTCTCTTAATTAACTTCTTGTTTATTGAATTGTTGTGAAAATCAATATCTCATTTGTAATCATGGTGATTTTTGGAGAAATAAAATGGCGCTCTTCTTGTGAAATTGATTAACTATTTGAAGTGGTATAAATATATACATTTTCTGCCTCCATGTCTTGAAGTTGTGATCATTCTAAATGTATTTTATTAGACTGAATCATGCAGTAAAAGAACGCACTCTAAATTCGCACTAGTCTAGACTAGAGCTGGGCAATATGGGCAAAAATTCATATCTCTGTATTTTGGCTGATTTGCAATTTACGGTATATCTCTCTGTATTTTAGTTTTTGTATTTGGATGAAAAAAAACCTTATATTAAAACCTTTAGTAAATAAATATATATATTTATTTATATTTCACTTACCGCCCAATGTTGTACAACAAAACAATACATATTAAAGGCTATGAAACAAATAAAGTGAATGTAATCATGTAAGCTTTTATATTATGTGCAAAAAAGGATAAAAATGACACTTCGTTCTAACATTGCAACACTACTATCCAAAAACAAAAATAAGGCTTTTAAAGCAGAAGTTAAATTCACTAAACTAAAAATGAAAACAAATAAGAACATTTTGATTACCCCATTACAGTCACTTTACACTCAGTGCTATCATAAAAATAGACTTACTTGTAGGTTTAAAATTCTACATGTCGCATTTATTGTCCAACTACAAATATTTCAGCGAAATGTATATTTTAGTCAGAATTATTGTGCTCCTATTTAATTGAGCTCTGTCTGTTTGGTGCGTTCGTTCACTGAACATTCACAGATGGAGAATATACCTGTGAAATGTTAGTTATGCATTCAGGAAGACAGCACATCTCAAACACATTAAACAGCGCGAGTCGCCCGTGTCTCTGTCAGCGGCACACGCTATATTTTCAGATGCACTCGTATCAAACTACTATATATCTATATAAACTGTATTGCCTCATATCGAATCGATTTTTTTTTTTTTTTTATCGATATATCTAAAAAAATCAATATACCACCCAGCCCTAGTCTAGAAGTAATGTGTGTGTGTGTGCTCTGTAGGTGTGTTTTTTTTTCTTTTCCAAAATACTCGATAATGTCAACTCGCACATCATTAAAACACAATTCCGATATTAATCACAGACGATATATATGGCACACCACTAGTTGGACTGTCTAAAGGTTTGGCCCTGAGCCTGTGACTGTGAGCATGAGCTCCACACACCTCTTGGGCTGGTTGTAGGGATACGGGCCTCTGTTGGGAATCACATGAGGCTCCACCACCAGCGTGAGATCTTCCTCATCTGGCTTCTCCTCCTCATTTGCTTTACGCTTTTTACCCTTCGCATTCAGTGCAGGGAATCGAATTCTGGTAGAGAAAAAGAGACGCGATTACAAACCATCATCACAAATCATCCACTTACACAACTATTCAACATTTGGAAGGAGCGTTTTGATTGGACAAACATTTCTTGGTCCTACGCCTTCCGCAGAATATATAAATACATTTAGACCACTTAACTTAATGACTGCTATCAGGATGTGAGAGACTTTTTTATTTGAATAAATGTTAAAATGTATTTTATTACTGTGATCAAAGCAATATTTTGCACTGTAAAGCACGAAAACACAGCATTTATCCAATAATGACGACTCCTGACCTGAAAGGCGGGAGCTGTCGAGCGGGGTCTTCCTCTGTCACCTTCACCGTGTGGTTGGGGAAACAGGACTTCAGGTGCTCGATGGACAGGAAGGTGTCGTTGAAGTCCAGAGAGGAGATCTGGTTAGGCATCTTTGAGTAATGGGCACTGCCGGGATCTCCATAACCCAGAATGATGTCGTGGAGCCAGTCGGGCACCACACACTCGGTGTTCATCAGGTTACGGATGGTCTCCAACACGGCCTGAACACAGCAAAACAAATTCATTTTTGATCATTGTGGATGGTCGAATCATTAAAAGACAATATCTACTTCCAGTCTGATTAGGCGCTTCCTGCCCAGCATTTCTTAGCATCGTTAATACATAGTATTTATAAATATTTCAAATTAGTTTTTTTTTTTTTTTCAAATGTTAAAGATTTATTTATTTCTTTAACTAACATTTAGTCTTTAGAAATTTTTATTTTAGTTTTAATAATTTTAGTATGGAAACGCATTTCCGCCACAGGATAAAAAATTTTTTACTCAGAATTTATTCACAGAATGAAAAAAGAAAGCCATACCTGACAGAAAAAGTTGCAATTACCTTTATTTTTTTCTTCTTTTTCTATGGCCGGAAACAAAAAAAATTAAGAAAAATGATAAAAAAACAAGGCCCGTATTCACAAAACATCTTAGGAGGCTCTCAAAATAATGGGTGTGTCAGTCCTAAATTTAGGTAGAGTATTTCATAAACTACTTGCAGGTTTGAAGAGGACTCCTAAATCTTACCAAAACAAATGGTAAAAAATAATGGGTGTGTCAGTCCTAAATTAAAGGTATCGCCTTTGGTTTTGGAGGACTCTGATTTTCCTGATTATTATCCTTGTTTTGCTCTGGGCAAGAGTATTTCATCCAAACGCTTTTACGTGCATGTCTTAACTAGATTATCCTACATCTGTGAAAGGTTAGGAGCAGTGAAGAGGACTCCTAAGTCTCACTGTGTGCATAGTTAGTAACCATGCTGACATCAACCATAGCACTGAGCTCAGCCCCGCCCCCTTACCCTGAGCTTAACACTTCTCTCTTTTCCTTGGTAAAAGTTTGTCTCAGCAGCTTTGTGAAAAGGTTTTAAGATAAAACTCTTAGCTTAAAACTTGTACTGCTGTTTAGGAGAACTCTTAGTGGTGAGATAAAATGTTCTGTGAATACAGGCCCTGAATTGCTAGATGTGAACTCGGAATGCTGAGAAATAATCAGAATTGTGGAAATTCAGAATTGTGAGAAAGTCTTTTATCTTGCAATTCAGTTATTTTTGCGAGAAAAAAAGGCAAAATCACAAGCTATAAACACTTTTTTTTTTTTTTAATTATTCCATGGTGCAAACAGGCCACTACTTTAATAATAATAACAATTTCACTACTTAAATTATGAACCAATCACGTTAACTATAAATTTAACTAAAATTAGATTTTTGCATTGGCAACCAAGGTTTTTTTTTTTTTTCAGTTTTTTATTTCAGCTATTGTTCTTGTTTGCTGTTTATTCCAGCTAGACTGGCAGGCATATATCGGGAATCGTCTGACCTTGAAGTTGTTCTCTTTGGGTTTGCGTCTCATGATGATGTTGAAGGTCTCGTAGGGGTCTTCTGCTCCGTTCTGGATGCTGTTGGTCATGTCCTGTCCTGCTGGGTCGAGCCATATCCGAAACGTCCTGTGTCACCTTTTTTGGGCTTCGAGCCATACCCGAAACCATAAATAGTCCAAGGTGTCACCTTTTAATTTGCTCTGCTAAATGAATAAATGTCGGATAATGATGGATCAATATTGCAAAATCGAGGGTGAATGACACTGAAACCACTATGAGCTGTGATTTCACATTGGTCCAACAGTTAAGATCAGGTTATGATATAATGAATTTCTGAAGTATATTAGAATGTGAAGACATGTGACACTGAAAACTGGAGTAATGATGCTGAAAATACAGCTGTGCATCACAGAAATAAATTACAGTTTAACAGATATTCTGTTCATGGTATGGTTGAGTGATCTCAGTGAGCGGTCGGACCTTCCTCTATGACGCGGCCCTTATCATCCAGCATGCCCTGCACCTCGCAGCCTCTCACGTACACCAGCCCGGCCTGATCCACGAACGGCTGCCGGCGGTCAAAGCGTGTGCCGTAGAGCAGGTTGGGCCGCACCGTGATCAGAAAGCACACGTCGTGCTTCCGCAGCCCTGTAAAAACAAGCCAAGATGTCAAGAGATGGCATTAACCGGTCAGATACAAATGAAAATGAAATACATTTTTTATATTTAAGTTACTGTTAACTTAAAGATGCAGTCCGTAAATTTTTCCTCTGTCGCCATCTCTGTTTAAAACCTGCAATAGCATTTATTTGCGGAATTATGTTCTTAACCCTTTAACCCTTTAATGAATGTAATTATTTTGATCAACTCATAACAAACACTGAGCAGTCCCTGGACAAGTATACTGGACGCCCTCGCTCCACGAAAATATTACTAATCATATTTTTCAAACCACGGATTTTATCAACAAAAAACGGATATCATTTGAAAGTTTAGAGTTTTTTTAATAATTAGGTATCGTTTTAAAGCTTAGAAATTCAGCTTTCAAATGCAGCCAACTATATTTTAATCAACTCCTAACCAGTGCTGCCTAGTCCCTCTAAACCAGAGTGTACCACTGGTGGGCACCCCTAGCGAGAAAAAAAATAAAATAAAAAAAATTCATATTTTTCAAAATAACTGCCTTCATCAACACAAAATAGATGTCATTTGAAAGCTTGGAGTCTGAACTTTACAATGCATGTGGCCACTTTGACTAGTGCGGAGTTATTTGCAGATAAATAGAAAAAAACGTTTTCATAATTATTATGTTCTATTATGTTTTTGGTGCCATGTACTCGAATATGTCAGAAACATCATACAGCTCAGATAGTCATGTCTCATTTGAAAGGCCTCATCGAGTAGAATAACACAAGTATAATTGTTTGGGGCTTTGACTAAACTTGAGTGAGGCATTACTTCAAATTCAAAACAACAATTTCAAAACTGTCAAGGGCTAAGACAAAGGCTACCTTGGTTCCAAATGCTGTAACTTTTGATTACTTCATGATATCACCAAAAAATAATTTTCTTATTTCTTTCATGAGATATTGAACGTCAAATAAGAATGATATGAAAAATACATTTTATCACCTATTTCTCAAAGATTTTCCCCCCTAAAAATATAGAAAGATTTCTATCAGACGATACCTACCTCTTAACTCTCCTTGCATCGGTCTCGGTGTTACGAGTCATTATTTTTGTGTATGGCACTCAGAAAACAACAGTTTTTAAAATGTCCTCAGGGAGTCAAGAGCTAAACAAAAAGGCCTATTTTGTTACAAAATACTGTAACAAAATCTGAAACAGATACAGCTAACATGCTGGGGAACATCAGAAAGAAAGAAAGGTCCTCCTACCGTATTTCTGTCCTGAGATATTAAATGTCAAATAAGACAGATATGAAAAATTGATCATGAGCACTCACATTTTTCTTACATTTTTCTCAGCTATTTCTGAGCAGGAGAATGTCCAAATGAATTTTTTATTTTATTTTTTTCCACTGAAAGTGTAGAAAGTTTTCTATCAAACAGTACCAAGCTTTTGACTCTCCTTGCTACAGTCTTCGAGTTATGAGTCACTATTTTTGTGTCACAACGTATGTTTTTTTTTGTTTGTTTTTTTGTGTCCAGCGGATATTCTCCAAAATGGTTCTACGCTGACGTAGACGAGACAAATTGTTGAATAAAGTTGTTTTTGTTTTCTTTGCACATAATGTGTTCTTGTCGCTTCACTAAATTCAGATTGACCACTGAAGGCAGATGAAGCATTCTGACGATGCTCTTCATACTTTCCTGGACCTTGACACTGTTAGTTATTTGGCAGTCTATGAGACAGTCACAAGCCTCCCGGTTTTCATCCAAAATATCTTCAAATTGTGTTCTTCGTGTCCACAAAGCTTTTACGGGTTTGGAACGACATGGGGGTAAGTGATTAATGACAAAATTTTCATTTAGGGGTGGAGTAACCCATTAAAGGGTTAATGTAGGCTGTGTTCCAGCGTGGATGAATCTAATGTTTTGTGGGGTGTGTGTGTGTGGCAGTGTGGATATTCACTGTACTTCACAATCACAGATTCTAGCCTACGTCTTGGAAGTATGACCCAAATCAGAATTTTCACTGGATATTGTCATCCGAACGATTAAATATCAACTCTAATACATTTGTTCTGACCAATAAATTACGTTGCAATGGTGGTTAAATCTAACAATTGGTTAGCTCATATCACAATAAACATGCACATTATTATAACTGTAATACTTTGTTCTCGAATTGTTCATGTTAACGTGCATGTAGTGTGTATTAGCATGTACAGTCTAATCTCTAATTCTCATACCATTGGAATTAAAAAAAATGTTTTACCCAAAAAGCAAATTATTCTTCCTTTGAACTGGTTGTCTTTAAAATACAAAACTTGTGCACTCCCAGGCTATATGTGATCAGATGCACATTTAAAACTGCAATATAATTTAATTTCAGACATGTTTTTCATAAACACAATATTTTCTGGGTAACAATCCGAAATAGTTCTGAACACTGGCTGGTTATGTACTTGCTCAAAATATTGATTTCGGATCATTTTTAACCAGAAAAGGTACGGACTGCAGCTTTAAGTTCTTCATTAATGATAGGTGCTTTGAAGGGTGTTGTGAATAGGTTTTAAATGCGTTGCTAATGCGTTGCAGAGACAGAGAGAGGCAGCTTTACCCTCCCACTCGTTTTTGATGTTACTCCGGATGTTGAGGTTAAGGGTGACGTCAGCTCGGACGCGGGCAGGCCAGTTCTCTCCGATGTTTGGCTTCGCCACCTCCACGATAGAAAACGACGCTATGGTCTGTGCCATTCTAGCCCATCCTCCGAACACCACTCCTCCGTACTCTGACTGCCTGCAGGACACACGCACACGCAGATCATAAACAGGACGCTCACGCAGTAAGCATACGTGCTGTACACGGGTGGTCAAGCTTCAAAACTGACCATAAATTATAATCCCGAGTACTTTTAAGTTAGAAAACATATCCTGTGTGCATCCACATAAAGTACCTTGACATTAAAAAAAGTCTGACCACTTTAAGTTTTTAACCAATTAAAACATTCTTGAAAACCGCCCCTTGATGAAGTCCTGAGCCAAGTCACGGGAAATGGCCTTTACAGGTTCATTTGGGTACGAAATCAAAATCTTTTGTTGAAATGCTAAAAATGTTGTACACTGAGAACACACCATGGCTTCATCCGTAACACGATGTCCTCGATGTCCTGCCGGATTTCATAGGTGGACTCCAGGCGGAAGAGGTTGAAGTTTCTCAAAAGATAGTCATGCAGGGTCAGAAACTGCAGGTTCAGCTTGGGCAGAGCTAAACAACCTGCAGATTCACACACAAAAAATAAAAAAAAAATATTAGTATTAGACTGCTTTACTACATTTTAGTTAACTTTTTTTACACTCATACAGCTTAAAATGCAGTGATGCACTGAAATGCATTTAGTTTTCAGTGTTTTTGATTAAAAGTTTTCATTAAATGAAAATAAAGTCTAATAGTTAAATTTATTTAATAAATCTCAAAATAAAAACAGTTGTACAGAAAGATTTTAATTGCACATAAGACTGTTTTATGCAAACCTTTTAATTATATAATTATTTTTATACTCCAATTCTTCATTGAAACACAAAAATCCCACCCATTCAAAACTGTTTCAAACCAAAAATACATTTTCATTTGCTGGAATTTCAATGCATCACTATTAAAATGTTATTGTCAGATATAACTACAAGAAAATTCTGTCATTATTTACTAAATTTTTTCCCTGTAGAACAATAAAAAAAATTTAGAACAATAATTAGTTTAATAAAAAAAATAATTTGCAACTTTTTTACAATTTTGCACAAACGGACACAATCAAGGCATCAAGTGGAGTATGGCGTTAAAGGGATAGTTCACCCAAAAATGGAAATTCTTTCATAAATTACTCACCCCAATTTCTTAATTTGTGTTCCAAAGATGTATGAAGGTCTTACGGGTTTGGAACAACACGAGGGTGAGTAATTAAAGACAGAATTTTCATTTTTGGGTGAACTAACCCTTTAAAGATACTGGGTAGTTTTTTTTGTTTGTTTGTTTGTTTTTTGGCATTTTTCAAAGCTTCTTTTGTGCATCTATTTTCATGCATCTTTTGGAACTTGAAATTCTTGGTCACTATGATCTGTTGTTGTATGGAAAAGAGCTGATCATTCGTCAAAATTTCTCCTTTTTTGTGTTCCATTGAAGAAATACAGTAATACAAGTAAGGAAAGAGAAGTACATACATTTTTTGCTGAACTATTCCTCTAGTTTTATAATGCAAAGGTATATGACTTAATAGCATGATGATTAGATGGTGGACTTGTATTTGTGTTTGAGACGTTCTCCTTATTAGTAGTAGTTGTGAGTGGGATGTTTTTTTTGGTGATTGTTTTTTTTGTGGGTTGGGTAGGCATCTGGTTGAGCTGCTCTATCTGGGAGATTCGTCTCTCATGGCGGGACACCTAAAGAGAAGAGAGAAGTTTCATGGGGTTAGTTTGTCTTGGCCAGCTCCTCCATTAAGCACTAAATCATCTGCCCACTGGACAAAGCATGCTGGGTAAACCTAAGCGATCACGTTTTACCCTTCAAACACAGAAAATGGCCAAATGTAGACTACATACATCACAGCGCAAGAGGGCCAATCACATCCCATGAGCATTTTAAAGGGATATGGAGTACTAAGGTGTTTGGTGTTGTTTAATGGGTTTATTTTTTCTGTTATGTTTCCTCCATTAACCAAATTGTTGCCTGTAAATCAAAATATTGTGTTTGAGTCATGTATCGTAAACTGTGCAGTGCAAATACCACAGTCTCAAAACTTTCTTAAAAGAAATTATTATACACAGTGCATGCATAATAAACTGTCTGAATTAAGTTTTCCTTTAAAAATTTTCCTGTGCTTCCTGGTGGCTATAAAAACCTTTCTATTAAGTTTCTGTTCAAATTCAAATTAGCTAACGCTGTGAGACTACTCTGCTGAGAAAACATTAAACAATTTCAATGAGCAAACGAGTCGGTCGGCTCATGTGGGACGCAGCTTTGAGAAAATCAAATGAATTAATCAGGAGTGTTTGGGCAGCTTATCCTGTTGAAGCTTAATTAAGTGTTTTATCTGGTCCGTGACCTGCTCTGACTCCATTGTGGGTCGCAGCACATGCACATAACCAGATTTCAGCTGCTCAACACGTAAATGACCGCCTGACACCGGCTCCATCAACACAGCGACAGCATTTAAGAGGAAATGCTCGAGTTCTTGACGAGATTAGGAGGGAGTAATTAAAACACGCTGAAGCAGGACCACAGATGGGCCTGAAACACCTTAAACATCTGCAGCAGAGGATAAAATACACTATAAGAGTGAGAATTAAAGCCATTCACAGGCCCCAGCCTCAAGCACTTACAAACTGAGGACTTATCAAGCAGAAAACCATTTAAACACGTTTGTCACCCAACACTACATCTCTGTGAGCTGAGCTGAAACAAACTACATGGGCAGCACGGTCTCTCAAACCTAATGAACAAATAGTGTTCCTCACGTCAACCACTACAGGGCTTGACAATAAGGACTGCCTGATGACCTGGAGTCAGCACGAAGGCCACTAGCGACAGTGGACTGATCCATTGTCATGATCGTTTATGCACCATTCGGAAACTTTAACACTCTTTCAGGTGTTTTTGCGCTTGAACGGACAAATTGATGCCTTGATGCCTTCCAACCTGGCAATGCGTCCTCCGAAGGCAGCATTTTTCAGTTTTTGGATGCAGCCTATTAGTGCATCAGGTCTTAAAGTGACAGCAGCCTAATTTACCAGCTGTCATTAATGATAATCAAACAACAAAAGACCAAAAGAAAACCTCTCCCTGCACTTGACAAATAACTTCTATTAATCAACATTTCATTTATACAGTGAAAGACAGTGTTATTGTACATTTGATTATTAAAGGGATAGTTCACCCAAAAATGAAAATTTTACGTTTATCTGCTCACCCCCAGGGCATCCAAGATGTAGGTGACTGTATCTTCAGTAGAACACAAACAAAGATTTTTAACTGGGATGGGAATCACGGCTTTGAGAGTCAAAAAACATACAAAGATAGAACCAAATTAAACCCTGAGGCTTGTGACGATGCATTGATGTGTAAAGACACGAAACAATTGGTCTGTGCAAGAAACTGAACAGCATTTATATCGCTTTTTACCTCTGATTTTCACGCAATGTCTGAACTGTCCTGAGCGTGTTCGCATCTTCTTCAGCCTGCACGTGACGCGTCTTCTTCTTGCTTTATGCCAATTAGAAGTGTCAATTGTCTATTTGAAAGATAGGTGGCGATAATGCACTTAGAAGTCTGCGATCTGGCATAAAGCAAGACGATGACACAAACACGCTCAAGTTCGGTGAAAATCAGAGGTAAAAAAACTATATAACTGCTGTTCAGTTTCTTGCACAGACTGATCGTTTTGTGTCTTTACACATCAATGTATCGTCACGAGCCGCAGGGTTTAATTTGGTTTTGTCTGTGTATGTTTTTTGACTCCCAAAGCCGTGATTCCCATCCACTTACATTATATGACTGACAGACTGCAACGGTTTGAGTTAGAAATCTCTGTTTGTGTTCTACTGAAGAAACAAAGTCACCTACATCTTGGATGTCCTGGGGGTAAGCAGATAAACATGACATTTTCATTTTTGGGTGAACTATCCCTTTAAATGTCTATATCTGATTACTACTGTTAGACCCACCTGAAAAACCGAAAAGCATTGTTTACTTTGTTCTATTGTTTGCAATGTGTCCATTTTTTCTTGTTCACCTGCCTTATAAATGTTTGAACTTTATATTAGTAGTTAGGCTAGTAGTTTTTACTGTGGCATCAAAACTGGAATCTAGAACTGGTATCTAAAATTCTGGTTAGAATACAAGACTACATAGGTCAAAAACAACAAAAGTAAGAACTTTTTTCCAGCGGGACTAAATCTGTATTTCACAAATTTTGGTGAAAATGCACATATGGTATAAATGCATGTTCAAAATCCCATGAAAATCCCCAGAGTGCATTTTTATAGCATGTGAGAACATATAAACAAAATATGCTTGCAAGAATGTATTATCTATTGGGAAGCAGGAACATTGTCTTTTGACATGTGCATGTCTAAAAACTTTCCTATGCTTATTTGGATGTCTGGTGACAAATAAACATATGTGCTGGAAAAAAAAGGTTTGAATAGCTGTTTGTGTGAATTGTGTGAATGTGAAAAAGTGTTCTCAATCAGAAATGTGTGAAGCTATGTCATAAGCTTTAAACAGTCACAATAATGTGCCATATGTTGATGTTAAATTAGATAAGCCTATTTTTTATTATTACTTGTAAGTACTGAACAAAACATATTTACGGTCTACATTTCTCTCAACTCCCCTGACATCTCGATTTTTTTTGGCAAGCTAGATTTCATGCATTCTGGTGCTGCCTTAGAAACCGGCCAAAACAAAGTACAGCAGGAAAAAGCAAACACTTTTATATACTTGTGATTTTTTAAGATGTCCCTACCAGTAGCTCCAGAAGGAATTCTTTGTCATAAGATGTATCTTCTCCATCAGGAAGTTCAGGGAGGAGACACAGGTATGCTGACACCCGGTGGAGGGTATTGGGACTACAAGCAGAACAAAAAACAGACAAAACTGAGGCACAAATGAACAAAAGTGCACAGAGCCGTTTCAGAGCCCACTGCACCTCTAAGAAGCTGAAGAGGGCATCTCCATTATTTTGCACATGTAATTTATCTAACATCTGTCATAAATATCATATACAACCAAAAAAAAAAAAAAGTTTCATTTCACATTTTTAAAAGTCTATTTTCACACTATTAGCCACTAATTTCTTGAGTTGTAATGTTCTCAGTATCTTGGTTAATTAAATATTACGATAAAAAAAATGCCAATCAGAAAAGCACGACATAAGAACATACGATTATGAGATATTATGAGACATGATGCATTTCAGCAAACAAAATACCTTCTGATGTTCATTCATGTTTATTTTGTGCTTTAACTAGTAATGAAGACGAAGAGATATCTGTTCATGTGCCACATGAGACCTGTCACCACATTAAAGAGTACTAAAACCACATTTATTGATTGGATTTTATAATAAAATTCACGTCGTCCATTTTGCATAAAGGCATATTCTCAGTACAAACAATTCTTCTTTAAACATGTTGTCAGGAAGACAACATTGGGCAGGATATAACAGATTTAAATTACATTTTTGTTTTTAACAATAATTTTTTTTATTGTGTTTAGCAATTAACTGAAGAAATCATTGGCAGATTAATTGATTATTAAAATAATCAGTAGTTGAAGTCCTGTTTTGGAAACACCAGCCTAATGCAATTTCAAATATAATCAAATTCCCTGATTGTGGGAACCCCGTCTGCAGTTAAGGGACTTTATCATCAAGCTCTGGCAGCATATCTCACTCTCTATAAAGAGATAACACATCATCACGTTTAACTGCCGTCACTAACCTGAGATGGCCGAAGTGTTTGGTGAGGGACTCTCGCGTGTCCACGGCAGCCACATTAGACAGGGCAAAATCACTGAGCTCAGGGAAATGAGCAAACGCTGCTCTCTGAAAGACAAACACCAAGCAGAGAACTTATGAAACATCTGAGAGATTTAATAATCAGAGCAATGAATCATCACAAACCACGTGACTACTACAGAACAGACTCAGGTGTCTACCGATACACCAAAGGTGATATAAGAACCCACTTTTTCCCTTACTGAACCTGCACATAACATCAGACCACTGGCTGTGGATCATCTGCTTGTGGGTTCAATGCTTTTAAAATATTCATTTAGGATACTAGGATACTACACTTTGCTTGATGCACTGTTTTTAAAAACTGCAATAAACGTATACATTTAAATATAATTGAAAGTTTGTTTGTTTTTTTACCAGATTAACATTACACAAAGTGTAGTGTTATAAATGTACACTGGTCAGTGGTTGACAAACAAATGAACACAGAAGAGCTGCTGACAAATGTGTTTGTACAAACCAAATGGCATTATTTCCCCTTGATTTTTCAAGATCATTCCACCCTGACGGACTGATGAGGGTGTTTGTTTGTTTATTAAGTTTTTTACGCCATGTTAGCATCATGGCTATTTACATGGCAAAAAAGTTCAGTATCATCCATAAGATTTGCATTATATAAAACATTTCAACTTAACATAAGATAGAAAAATCTAAAATACATTCAGGTGGTACATTTTCAAATATTCCATGCAAGCATGTTTCTGAATAAAAGCATTTTCTAGCAGCATCATAAAAATTACAATTCAACAAAATATGCTTAATAGTCAAAGGAACTTCACATGAAAGACATAAAGGAGGAACTTCGCCTATTATTAAAAACCCATGGGTAAGTCTTGAGTGCCCCAGTCTACACCTAGTGAAGACAACTTGATCATGTCTTGATTTAAAATTATAGAAGCTACTTCTTTTTATACTAGGGTTTATTTCATACAGCTTATTTTTATTTCCATCCCATTCTTTCTGCCACTTATTAGTTATATATGAATTAATTACTGGTTTAAAATCAGAAGGTGGTATTGGACAGTCAGATATTTCCAGGTTGACTGATGAGGGTGGGTGTGTGTGTGTGTGTGTGTGTGTGTTTGTTTTTTCAAGATGGTTTATTTTTGGAGATTTGATTTTTTTGTAGTGAATTGTGTTAGTGTGTTTCTGTGTGGGAGTGTTTAGTGTCTGATCACTGATCTCAAAGCCGGTGTAGAACTTCAACATGTCCAGCAGCTGAACACAGTCACAACAACAAAGCAATGATTAGTTCAGTCTCTCTACGTCTAACAGAGCTTGTGCTTAGGCCTGCTGTCATGGTTTTTGTCTTACTTTTGTAAAGCATCCCTACGTTTGTAGAAAGGCGCTATTGTAATAAACTCACATAAGCATATAAAGTTTAATAAATAATTGATAAAAACAGCAGTGGTTGAACAGGCTGTACAATTTGGGAAAAAATGTACTGATTTTTATTCAAACAAATTGTGTTTGATATTTAAAAACTAAAAATCCAGGTTCGCTGTGCTTGTTTGCAGGGATGCACAATTTGACCAAGTGGCTAACTACAGAGGAACAAAAAGAGGAGGCACGTGTGTTCAGTGCTGTACCTGGCAGAAGAGGTGACCCTCTTTCTCCCGGTCTGTGAGGTGAGACAGCTGGCAGTTGACCACCAGATGAGCGTCATCCAACACCGTGTTGAACCAGCGGCGGGTCGGGAGGAGAGCCTGGCAAACACCGGCGAGGTTACAAATATGTTCAAGTCGCGATGCAATGGACAAAGTGACAGATCTTTCTTCTGTATTCTGATGCACATCCGAGTGTAATGGATTATCAAAAAAATAAAAATGTGAGGCGGGGCTTATTTCCATGCATCAGCTGTTGATTGGATGTTAAGATGTGGGTGTGTCACTCAAAAGTGGAGGCAGATGAACTCAAGGGGCGGGGCTTGAGAGGAATTAACATTAAAATGTGGGTGTGTCGCTCAAAAGTGGAGGCAGATGAACACAAGGGGCGGGGCTGTGCAATTATAGTATTACTATAGTTTTTTTTAAAAAAAACTTTTAAAATGTAGTGAATTATGGCATTTTCCCACCCTGTTTCTCATTCTTCGATTCAAACAGTCTGTTTTTGGGTTGTTTCCCCTTTAAGAGTTCAGTGTTAACGCCCACTGTTATGATTGGCTAACGACAGCGCCTATGGATCAATTATTAACATCCCCAGCCAGAACATTTGTGGATTGAGCGTAACTGTTTAGTAACGGGTGATGCATTCGAAGCGATGGCTCTTGCAATGATAAAACCTTATATGTTTGAGCACATCTGCGTGGCATTGTAATTTTCCTGTACAACAGACCCAATCGCTGTCCGTCGACTGAACACTAGTGAGCGCGCGGGCGCGACAAAGATACGAAATGAGCGTAGTTGTCTTGTGCTGGAGGCGGTCATATGCAAATGGTTGGAACGTCACTTCGCACCGTGACGTCACTTCTTACCATGGATCCAGAACGAGCTGTATTTAGAGCTTGATTAAATAAATGGCTCGTTTATAATGGGGAGGATGTCTTAAGCTATGAAACTTTCAGGATGTTTTTAATGGTACAAAGACCTCTTATATTCCAAAAGATCAAGGCAAATTTGGTTTCTCATTTCATGACCCCTTTAATGTAATATTAATTTGTGATTTTTTTTTCTAGTATTTTCACCAGCTAAAAAATGGTTTTAAATCAGTTATTTCTAATTTTGGCCACCACTGTATTTCATGTGCATATATAACTACCTCCACAAACATACACATCTATTATAAAAAACACTTTTTCTCTCTCTTTGTGTCAGAAAATGATTTTTTTTTTTAATCTTTGTGTCAGAAATTCACTTATAAATTGAAGTTTTGACTTCTATTATAATGTTTGTGAAAAAAAAAAAAACATTACAACGTCAAAAATGTTTCGATATAGGGCTGGGCGATATATCTAACGATATGATCATGCGTATCTAGTCAGTAAAGCCGGTTCCCTGATTAGCGCTAAATCGCCATCACCTGCTTTCAAATGGAGCGGCATTTAATAGACAGAGCTGTAGATCACTGACAAGGTACGCAATATCGCGTTCATTATCGAAGGCGATTCATCTGCATTTGTTTCATTTCATTTCGAAATGAAACAAATGCACTGATTAATTGTTCACAGTAAGATTTATAACATGCATTTAGAATCTTCATTTCATGCTGACTTTATCCTAATGAGAAAAACCGAAAGCAGCATCAGAACAAATGCTGGAATGCCAGCTTACCTCCAGATCGATCATGAACTCAATGAATCTCTCACAGTAGTGAACCTTCTCCATGGGGACGGAGCCTAGAGCAACACGAACCACAAACACACATTAAAGCAGTGATGACACACCTCATTTCACACACACACACACAGACAGACAGACAGACGGTGGATCTGGGTTGGGAGGGAAATGCAGTGAAGAGAGAGAGAGAGACAGTATTATGATGGTCTCAAAAACAGGATGCGCTGGCCTCTTGCGAGCAGGTGGATGATGGGAGGAGGGCACGTCGGCCTGCGTTAGCGGAGCGGTGAGAGGCGCCCACGGGCGAGCATCATCTGCTCTGAAGCTGGGTCACGTCACAGGATGGTCAAAACACACAGAGATTCTCAAAGCAAAAATAAATCACTGCCTAAGGGGCGGCAGGAAGACTGAGGCCTCATGGGTAACAGAAATCAGCCACATCTTAACTAGCAGCACAAATGTAGGCACGGTCTTTTAGTGTAATTGTCCAAACATCACCTTCAGCTGCTGCTTCATGTGTCTTTTTGAGGACAAATTCTTACAGATTTTTATCAAGCAAACGTAAGAATAACTTTGATACTGCTAGCAATGTTTCCAGATGAACACTGGATGATTACTGGACTGAAGCAGCTCGGCTTTACTTGAGTCTCCATCAATCTCAAATCTGATCTTTTGAGTAAGGTTTAGGTCTATTTGTTCATCTCTCAATAATCACTGGACTGCAGTGCATTCATTTCAATCTCATCTTATTAAACTATTACAGACTGACAACTGATCATTTTATGCAAGTATCTGCTTTACTGTAATATAAAGATCTCGTTGATTTACATTACAAGCATCAGGATTTCATCATATAAATATCAATATCTGCAATACCAAAATTAATATTTTTGTGCATATCTTCAAGCATGAGCTCCATATTTGTGTGTGTGTGTGGGTTTTATGCTAGAACAAAGCATAAACACAATCAATGATATTTAACTCCAAAAAGAATATCACACACAAACGCTGGTGTGAATGAACTGGTTTAACCTGCGGCAGGGATGGACATGAGAACCACCAGGAACTTCTTGATGAGGTGGTGTGAGTGAGGTGGGTGCTCTTTTTTTTCTCTGTGTGAACAAGGTTGGTTAGTGTGACTGGGGACAGTTTTTTGGTGTTTTTGGTTTTTTGTGGGTGGTGATGCTTTTTTTTTGTTCTATATATTGTGGCTCCATCTTCTCATAGTTCTTTTTAATGAGGTTCCAGAACTTCTGCAGTTTTGGGACCTTCTTCAGTTCCTGCTGCAGTCTGGTCTGAATAACCACAAAACCTGGAGTCACTTTCAAACATCTCGAACAGCGGCCATGCATGAAATATGTAGTAATGCATGAAATGAAAATAATATGTAACAGTGCATGATATACTGTAACACATGCATTTTGTAAAATGTGGCTGATGTAATGGACAGCAGGATATAAAGCTCATGAAGGACATGAAATGTGTGCAACGCAGTAATATTCACCGGCAGCAGACACATCCACATGGGCAGAGACACCAGCTTCTGCACCTGCTCACGGATCAAGTCCACTTCCTGTAGACACAAAGAAACAAAAATATACTTTGTTAGTTCTGTTTTATTAGAGATGAAGCTGAACCTCATATCACATTAGTTCAAATTAGTACAGAACTTCTGAAGAAGGTTTCTTTTTTTTTCAGTTTCAGTGTTGCTGATCACTGGATGCGATCACTATATAGTTCAAATCAGACGCTGTAGTATCATCAACATCCATGTGCTCCTGCCACTTACTAACACTACCTGTCTTGTCTTTTCTGTATGTGGGGGAAAAAAATGCACATTGCATTTATTTCCAAATACAATAGATTCTCAAACAAAGAAAAAACCGAGAGAGAAAATCAAGTGAGAGAAAAAAAGCAGATTCGCTACAGGTGTAATTTCCAGCACTGGCTCCTCTCACAGCATCTGTACTTCTGTCATTTCTATTG